>NC_060144.1:285745698-286048728 GCF_021461385.2 Schistocerca piceifrons | reverse complement strand
AGAATGCACTGCCTTTCCTCTAGACACTTTTCAGCCAATTTTTTAAGTGTTTCCAGCACAGGTGAAGCCGTTATAATGGTGACTGGTGGAAACACCTCATATTAATTTCCACTAGTAACAGTACGGATATTTGTGATCGTATTGTGTATTATCCTTCTTCGTTTTGCGTCAGAAATAAATAGGCCTTTCTATAACAAATCTTAGCCTGAAAATTTGTCTTGTCAAGTCATGGCTTTGATTAGGTCGTATCTCACTTTCAGTTCTCGGTGAGGTCCATTAGGGTCAAACGTTACTTGACAGTGTGTTGGTAACATTGTTTGTTTTTGCCTCGTATGCGCTAAGACAGTAAATATTTGTAGCTTAGCATCGCGAAAATGCCTGGAGTCTCAGGATTTCTGTACCTGACTCCACATACAAATCTACAAAATACGTATACAGCTCCTCCCTGGCCCACCCGCCTCAATACATAAACAGTCATTCACTAAATTATAAAGTTCATAACAGATACTTAAAATCTTATAGCTTTTCGAAAGCTATTACATTAAACTGGCGAGAACTGTGGTTACAAAAGTCAATAAGAATACAAAAGTACAGTCAGTCTGCTACAATCACGAGCTGCAGACTATTCACAACGAGATCTCAGAAGCAGTGTACCAATTGTGCCTCCTCCAATGTGTTGGTCGGTGGAAATATCGGCATGATGTGCCAAAGGTTGACGGAAGACAGAAAAGGATATCTGGTTGTAATGGTTTTTTATTTACGTGACCATTACGGCAATCCAACCCCAGTTCTCGATACCAGTAATATGGTACTACTTTTCTGCGAAGTAACAGACATATTTTTGAGACAATATTCACATTTAGTTTTATTAATGTATAGATACTTTCAAATGGTTCAAATGGCTCTGAGCGCTATGCGACTTAATTTCACAGGTCATCAGTCCCCTAGAACTTATAGTTAAACCTAACTAACCTAAGGACATCACACACATCCATGCCCGAGGCAGGATTCGAACCTGCGTCCGTAGCGGTCGCGCGGTTCCAGACTGAAGCGCCTAGGACCGCTCGGCCACTCCGGCCGGCGTATAGGTACTCCGATGTATCGATACATTACAGTGATATGGTTCTTGTGTGTATTAATTTCTGTGAGACTGTCATAATCTTTGACTTACTTGTAACCGTTTTGGCGCGAATGTGCACAGAGCATTCTTTGTTTCACTTTGCAGAAGTTACGTTGTTATTTCGCTTTGTAAAAGAACAGTCAAGTCTTGTGTTTGGTTAAAGTGGAAATTAAATACATGAAGAATGATACAAAACTGTTTTCTTGATGAAGTGACAAGAAGAAGTATATGTGAATTAACAGGAAGTTTAAT
The DNA here is from genome assembly GCF_021461385.2 of Schistocerca piceifrons. Taxonomy (NCBI): domain Eukaryota; kingdom Metazoa; phylum Arthropoda; class Insecta; order Orthoptera; family Acrididae; genus Schistocerca; species Schistocerca piceifrons. The sequence goes on along the minus strand of NC_060144.1, from coordinate 286,047,356 downwards.
AAAAATGTGGATCGTGAACACCAAGTCAAAAATTATTTCTACCCTACCATTGTTCTGATCTGGGAGTGTTTGATCATTTAGAATGTCCTGAAAAATGCATTTGTTAGATCTTCAAATATTGCTAAAATACAGATCTAGACCTTCTAGCAGTCAAAGTGGAATCACCCTAGACTCAACAAGATGATCCATAACAACCCCGACGAAATCTACGTGGGAATCCATTCAAGATAAGTGCCAAAATTAATGACTTTTCTACAGTGACTTCCTTATTTCCATTCACAGTCAATAACTTTGTTGTTGGACAATAAAGCGAACATATGCTGCGTGAACAACATTATTAATCTCATTTCTAACCTACTTTGTAAGTGGTAGTATTGTAAGAAGGTCTACACACAACACAACGAAAACACTGCCATATCATCATCCAACACTTGAATAACAACTGCTAAGAATGTTGCAGCTAGTTAGAGTTAAAGTTGTTAAGCAAGGAACGTGGCCAGAGAGCGAGACAACACAGACAGTGCTCTTAAACTGAGCAGGCTACCGTGTCACTATAGCACTCTTTGCTAAGTTACGACGTGCTGAGATACAACATGGCGAAGACTTCTATCAATAGTAGGTGCACGATCCTGTAAAAGATTCAATCTCTTTCCACCGCCCTCTACGCCATGGGTTGGAAAAAAAAACCAATAGGGTGAGAGAGGATTTGCTAGGGGGATCACACTGCCTTACAACGTGTTTTATAATGAGTAGAATTAACATGATTTACATGAGTACCACTCGTCTCAGTGGTAGCCAGAGGGAAAGGTCCAGCAAAACGGAGAAATGGTTTACTGGAGATTTTTTAACACCTTTGCTCTGGGCCCCAGGCGTTTCACTGAAGCCTACGTCTCCAAAGTGCCACGTGGGACTCTCTGTTGCTCAAGATCAGTATGATACTCTGCACTTATCCAGTTTCACTGAATTATCTCGGGACTGATCTGTTCTAATACGGGATCATTACTGGACCATAACTCTGAGATAGCTCAATTACATGATTAAACAAACATCTGACTAGCTTGAGGTGTCCTGTGGATCTTTTGAACAGAAGGCGAAATTAAACTAAGCTATAAACCTGACTGAGTTTCAAAGTGATCTTGGAAAATAATGAGTGCAAATTAAAGATTACGGTTAAACTGGTCTGAGAAAGAAGGCTGTTGGTAATAGGAAATTGTCGTAGTATGAGATAACGCATTTCCAAATCAGAACACTCTAAGCTGTCTACACAAATAGGCACTGAGTCATTATGAGGCCTAAAATCAGAAAGAAATTAGCCAGATGTTTAATAGCTTTTCTCATTGTTTCTGGGAATAAGCAATGGAAAAGGAGGCAATGTGTCTACTACAACTAATATATATCTGATACCATTTTTCCTATGAGGAAGATGAGCAAATAATCAATAAAACATTTTCCATGGGTTTTTCTTCTCGGAATTTGTGGAGAAGAACACAATAAGTATTGCAATTAGGCTTACAGATCTTACACAACTCACACTTATTGACCAGTTGTAGGCCAGATGAAGTGTTCCTTTCCTTTCATCATAGTTTATAAATACCTAAATGTCCTCCAACCAAAATTATGTGGAAATACCAGAAAACAACAGAAACAAATTCCTTGGAGACTAGTTTTAAATTTATCATAATAACGGGTGCGATAACAAACAAACAATTTATATAGATGGTAGCTCTGAATTTGTTCACAAGCGAAAAGTCCTTCTTTAATACCTCTGGTTACCAAAGCCTATATCTGGACCCCCATCCAGGTTTCCCCTTCAGTTATCGAATTGCGAATGTATTTTGGTTAATACTGCCGAAATCCACGCCCCATATTCGGTATGTACAAACGGCTCCTGATCATTGCAATCGACCTGATCACTGCGATGATCTGATTATCTGATCTCTATAATTATATGCTTTACTGAAAATGCCGACAGCTGAATCCGCACTGAAACCAGTTTTATTAGGTCTCGAAAGAACACAGCTTAAGGGCTGGTTGTCACTTTCAGATATCAACATCTACAGCTACATCTACATCTACATCTACATTGATACTCTGCAAATGACATTTAAGTGACTGGCAGAGGCTTCATCAAACCACCATCACAATTCTCTATTGTTCCAATCTCGTATAGTACATGGAAAGAACGAACACCTATGTCTTTCTGTACGAGCTCTGATTTCCCTAATTTTACTGTGGTGATCGTTTCTCCCTATGTTGGTCGGTGTCAGCAAAATATTTTCGCATTCAGAGGAGAAGGATGGTGCTTGGAATTTCGTGAGAATATTCCGTCACCACGTCTTGTATTGAAGTTCAGCCCAAAACCTGTATCATTCCAGTGACACTCTCGCCCATATTTCGCGATAATACAAAACGTGTAGCCCTTTGAACTTTTCCGATGTCCTTCGTCAGTCCTATCTGGTAAGGATCCCACACCACACAGCAGTATTCTAAAAGAGGACGGACAAGCGTAGTGTAGGCAGTGTACTTCGTAGATATGTTACATATTCTAAGTGTACTGCCAATAAAACGCTTCTTTGATTACCCTTCCTCATAAGATTTTCTATGTGTTCCTTCCAATTTACGTTGTTCGTAATTGTAATTCCTAGGTATTTAGTTGAATTTACGGCTTTTATATTTGACTTATTTACCATGTAACCGAAGTTTAGCGGATTCTTTTTAGCACTCATGTGGATGCCCACACACTTTTCGTTATTTAAGGTCAACTGCCACTTTTGGCATCATCCATATATCTTTTCTAAATAGTTTTGCAGTTTGTTGTGATCTTCTGGTGACTTTATTAGTCGATAAACGACTGCGTCACCTGCAAACAACCTAAGCCAGCTGCTCAGATTGTCTCCCAAATCGTTTATATAAATGAGGAACAGGAACGGGCCTATAATACTACCTTGGGGAGAGCCAGAAATCATAATTCCTTATGTTCAAGATAAAGCGTAAGTTTTTCCGAGCTGAAAAGGACTGCTAGAATTTCTAACTCGACGGAATATTTCGGTTCAGTTGCAGACAAAACTGTGGAAGTGTATGAGAGTGGTAATCTGACGCATTCGTGCTCCAGGAAGAGTACAAATGCAACCATGGACTTGGCGGCAGCTGTTTGCACTGTAAGGGGACATAAAAAAACTTATAGTAGCTACAATGTGAGCAATTATTGTGCAAATTTAAGAGCTTCGAAGATCGCCTGCTGACTTACCAATGAAAAAAACTTCCTTTACGGCACAGCTGATTCAAGGGCGTTGCTAATTGGACGAAGTTAGGCACAAATTTTCTACAAGTACCTTTGTTATCTATTGTTGGAGGAAAATTCTGAATAATTTTGATGTACCTTGGATCAATCCTCAAGTGGTAATGAGAAACTAAATGCCGTAAAAAGGAGATTTCATGACAGGGTATATGAACTTCGGGTGGTATAACAGTTATGCCTGTTTCTTGCAAGTGAACGAAAACTTGGGACCTTTTCCTTGTTCATGGAATGCTCCATCATATAACACTAGATCGTCGAGGTAATTATAAACACACAAAAACCTTTTTTGAGACCACAGTCATCTGATAAAGTTGATACTCACGCCACGAATTTCCCTCGTGTGCCAACCTGTACACCTCAGAGTAGCACCTGCAACATACATTCTTAAGTATTTGCTTCATGTGTTAAAAATTTCTGTATTCCTTTGTAGCTTTTACTCTCTCATCTCTCTCTAGTACCATGGGATTAGTTTCTCACGGCCACAAATCACCTCTTTGCTACTGCTTGTCTGATTTTTAAGTCCGCCATGTTCCGTCCGTCATGGAGTATTTTGCTGCATAGGTAGTAAAATACCCTAATTTCAGCTACTTCATCTAAACAGATTCCGATGTAAAGTTTCTCGCCGTTGTCGTTTCTGACACGTCTCGTTACTTTCGTTTTTCTTCGACTTCCTATCGATCCATATTGCAGAGTCAATAGAATGGTCATTTCATTCAAAAGTTCCTCTAACTATTCTTCACGGCAGATAGGTGCAAGAGCCATAGCACAAGCTTGACTTCTCATGCATCAAAGCTACCGACAGACTAATATACTGAAGAACGGAAAAGAAATTTGAGGATCTGTTAAATGATGAATAATTTGCCTATAAGGAAGCTAAGGATACTACAGAAGAAGTTCTCACTCTGTGCTTGGTAAAGAAAGAAAGAATGAAGAAAAATCAAGCGACGATCATAGGATTTGTACATCTAGGAAAAGCGTAAGATAGTTTGAAATTGTGCAAAATGTGCGAAATTCTGAGAAAAAAAACGTGTACGCTCCAAGCAAAGACTGGTCATTAAAATATGTACAAAGAACTAGAGGGAACAATGAGATTGGAAGACCTACAAAGAAGTGCTGAGAGTGAAATGAATGTGAGACACTGAAGCAGTCTTTTGCCCCAATTGTCCATTCTGAACATAGAAGACAAAATTTCGGAATAAAGAAAAAATCAAGGTTTGGATAAAATTCAGGTTGAAAGGACATCAATCATAAGATTCGCAGATAGCATTGCTATCCTCAGTGATAGTGAAGGAGGACTGCAGGATGTGTTTAATGGAATGAACAGTCTGAAGGTGTTAAACAAATAACACACCTCACACTGAATTCCTCAAACAATTGCAGATAACTCGATATGTCAGACGTCATAGTTACACAAAATTGAACGAATTTTATTAATATGCAGATATAATAAATAAGCCAGCATTTCATGAATTTAACCACTAACATTCGTACTTGTTATTTCACGCAAGTAATTTCCCCGACCCGTCCTACGGTACTCAATTCTGAAGGAAAGGTGAATTTTATGACGTTAAGCCGTCCCACACGACTGAAAAACTCTCCCCATAGGATACCTAGCGCACACAATGAGACGCCGCCACCACTGCATAGGCCCCTGACAAAAGCAGCCCTTGTCCCTGCTTTTAACGACATCCCTTGGAAAGCCTTTCTACGGGGACACAGCAGGAGATTCCAGATAAACGTCCAAAGAAACCAAGCTCAAGACATTGGTGACACGTAGTAGCAACCTACATTAAAACTCGCATGGAAGAAAGGCTGCTGACCTCAGTATCACATAGCGGACGTTAAACAATCTCTGACCTACAAAAGAAACGACACCAGTGACAAGTTACAAAGCCTCTAGCGGGTGGAGTTTAACATTTTTTTTTTTTTTTAACAAAGGATGAGGCCCCTCCACGCCCGCACCAACGTGGTGACCAACACAAAAGTTCTACTGTCACCTCCGTATGCATGTTAGTTTTGAATCAAGGCGTCACAGGATGCAGGCTGTGATGTTATCCATGCGTCTGGGTAAGACTACTCATTAACATGGCCCATAAGGAGATAGAAGTGATCGAAAGCGATCGAAGGATAGCGGTTGTAAGAGCAGAGGAAAGAAAGTGCCAAGGCCAGCGCCAAGGGAAAAAAACCTCTGCGACAGTAGGGCGGGTAGTAAGGGCAGTAGTGGCTTGCTATCTGCGACAGTGCATGCAAGGTGTGGTTGTGTTAGTTCGAGGTATCGTGCATCGTAACCTTTGTCGTTGTTGGAGCTTGTTGCGGCGCTTGCTGCAGTTGCTGCGTCCCTGCAACAGTTCAAGGTCGTTGTGGATTAGTGGGCGATCGCTCATAGATCGGCTCACAGACTTTGTAGGGGGTGTGTGTGGCTGGTTTGCGTGCTGTGTACAGTACGGTTTCCCTGCGGTTGCCTGTTTTTCGGCTAGTCGCACATCTGGGTTTCCAGTAATAACTGTGTTGCAGGGGCTCGCCAGTACTGTCGTGTTAGCGTTCTATAGACCATAGATGTTCAGTTCCTAGCCAGTAATGTCTTTGGTCTGTTATGCTTCCATCTATGGTTGTGGTCGTAGTTACCCAGAGAAAGGATAAACGGGTTGCGCGAGTGTCTCGTGTTATTGTACAGTCGTGTGGAGAGTTTTTGGAATACCTGCAAGATAGTATCTAGCCGGTATTCCCGGTGAAGGTCCGCGATGTGTTGGTGGAGTTTAACAAGTATGAACGCCCTGACTGGCCAGAAAGAAAATGCGTGACCACCAGCTTTGAAATAAGCAAATTTCAGAGAGAGTAATTGGTGTTTGAGCAAGGCGATTGACGCTGCGCTGAGACAATTACGAAAGTCATTGCGTGAACACTTGTTCACAGGCTCGTCTTAACTCGTAAGGAGTTAAAATGAAAATTCCCCTAGTATGGAGAATCGCACCCACAGCTGACAGTTAAAACTTGTGAACGATTTGAGGACTACGACGTATGTGCTATTTAAGCAAAATTGTGTTTACCATGCCAGTCAGCTTAGCTATGGCATAACTAGGACTCTCGGCTTCACAAAAGACGTTGGAAATGTTTAACAGTCGAGAGAGATTTAGAATAGATTCTCAGTTCACAGCTCGCACCGACAGCTGCCACTGCTGCCGCCCACGCAAGATTAACACACGCACGCTCTCACCGCTCCATCAAGTGATATTCAATTGACACTCAGAACTTCGGTCGTCTCCGTCGATAACAATTGTTTGTACATTCAACCATTAACTGTAGTTAAACATTTTCATCATTCTCGGGTCTGATCAGCCACTGTGGAGCTATGATTTGTTTTGGTTGTGCACTTCTTTATGATTGCTCTTTCCGACCCCCATCGAATTTTTGGCATTTACATTGTGCAATTTAGCGTAACTGATATCTCTGGCACCAATGGTATTTAATTCGTTTGTATTTTTATCGACCCCCACACGTGGTCATTAACCTTCTTACCATTAAAGAACCTTATAATAGTTAGGAATTTCGCTTCACAGTTGTGAAAACCCCGTATCAATATTTTACTACCATGTCTGTAATTTTGCTAACATTGCTATGTCACGAAGTCATACTTAGAGAAAAAATAAACCTTAATAATGAAAATATAAGATTTCATTTTTGTAACACATAGTTACCCTTGAACTCATACACCAAAGCCTTTCCTTTACAGGGAGCGTAGTGGAACCGACATTGAGATCATTGTCTGATTACATCACTGTCCATACTACCGCACTCTTCTGAAGTCAGCACTTGTGAGATGCTATCTTCCTACTTTGCAGGCCATAGGTTCAACACCAAATTCCTAAAACACTCACTGAGGGTCCTTCCGAAACTGTGGCAGGAAGATATATTGGAACCAGTCTCACAGGTGTTAGATAATGGTGGCCCTGCCAGGATGGTAAAATACCATGGTAAGGTGGTGAACCATGTGCAATTACTAGGACAAAAGAAAAGAAAATGTGATCCGCTCCAAAAACTTTCGTAAGATATTTTTGTGTTGCATCAACCAATGGCAAATATCAGTTGCCACTGACAAGTCGATAGGGAGACAGAGACGTGCAGTGGACTGAGAGGTATACGCAGTACCGCCATAGTACAGCTATAACACCACTGTTAGCATTATGTATTATTGCATGTGCATAGGTGGCTGACACAGCATAGTAAGTTGGTTCTGTCCCAACTGGTAAGTCACGGTCTTACGATTTTGTTATTGTGCCATGGGAATTAGGAGCAGTAAAGAATTGGTGTAAGTAATAATTTCATGAACGTGGTATGATCGCATGATTACGTGAAGTACGGCACGTCAGTTAAAATTACAAAGACGGGATCAGAGAGATTAGCAATGACAGATCGAAACCTTGACCGAATTGTGATTGACACCCAGCAAGATAACGTACGAGAACCTCAGGACAGAACAACAGATGACACAATACCAGGTGAAATAGATCACGGGGTGCAGCAGGACGCAAATATCGAGCAACGAGGCACTGTAAATTGCAACCAATATATTGCAGAGGTACAGGAAGATGGAGAACGTCTTGAATACGTAGATCCCGTAGTACATGTAATAAAACCTCCCTCACAACCAAGTAGAGGCAATACAAGTCGAAATGTGTCACCGCAAGGTTCACTGTAGTCAGTTGCGGACAGACCCGATAATGTAAATGCAGAACAAAGTGCGTTGGAAGAAAAGTTAGTGGGGCCCATTAATTTGTCGGAAACTTTCCAGCAATTAAGATGAACCATGACGTTGCCAAACAGAGAGATAACATAACAGGTACGTGAGTAAGATGAAGAAACAACAAAAAAACTACGAGAAATTAAAGAACAAAACATAGAGGTAGGATTGCGTAATAGGTAAAATAAACCCGAAATGTGATCGAAAATTTAGTGATACGTCACACACAATTAAGTATAGACATTGAAAAGATCCAAGAGGACGTACAAACATTGCGTGATGACATACAGACTGAAATCAAAACATTACGTGAGGGCAACAAAACATTACTTGCTGATACAGTGAAACTGCAAAAATAACCAAACAGGCTACTGCAATTACACCCCAAGCAGGAGGCAAAGCACGATAAATAGTTGAAGATAGTGTGTTGCAAAAACACATCACGAAATCGGATCTCAAGAGGTTTGAGGCATTGTGAGAACAGAAACGTAAACGAAAAATCAGTTCGAAAAGCTCAGAGAAGAACTGATGCGAACTAGAAAAGAGCGAAATGATGATGATCATGTAAGCTCAGAATCTGTAACAACTTCCGAGTAAGAAAGCTTCCAGAAATGCAAGAAGTTTCACAAGGAAGGAAAACTGATTTCACGCGAATACAATTCCAGTCACAGGCGGAGAAGAAGTTACACAATAGCCGACCACCTGCACAATAGCCGACCTCAGGCACGTTTCGAAACTTATGTAGAGCAGATGGCACCATGAAGACATTTGGTGCCACAAGCATACTTTTCGGAACAGCGGCATGATGAAGCGGCAAGATTAGCCAGGCAAGACCCCGAGCCAATGCGTGACAGGGAAATGCAAGGGCGCGAAGCTCACAGCGTAAAGCGTACCGACACTCGCGCAGAGCCGATGGAAGAATGTCATTGCGTTCCATTACAACGATATCATGCAAGACTAGGCGAAAGTTACAGTGAGCAATGTCTGATGGATTTACCACAATCTGAAAGACTAACACGTAGGGGATCGGAAACAAAAGAAGAATTTCGTACGGTACCATGATGACATACAACAACAATCATTTCCTCACTGTAAGGAAGTTTCAGCATTTCCGTGGTAAAAGCTCACTGTATCTACGGACCTTCAGATCAGAGTATGACTATCAGAACATTGGACATAGCACAAAAACCATAGTTTATACGTGCCTATATGCCTGGAACTGTAGCAGAAATAATGTAAAACGTAGCTCCTACCTGTCGATCATATGAAGATTTAGGAGATGAATTTCTCTCACGCTACTGTTCGAGTGAAGCGCAAAATAGGGTAAATTATGAACTACTACAAAATCTATGTTTTTAGAACTCCGGAGAGAAGAGCCCTGTACAATTTTTCGAAGCAGTGGCAAAGAAAAATCAGTGTTTGAATGTGCCATACAGCGATGAAGAACTGATTTATTTGTGTACCACGAAGCTGCCACTAAAATACCAACAGTCATTGGTAGGGCGTGAACGCAATGACGTAGAAGCCTTCTAGGAATTTTGAGAGAATCAGAAGTCATGTTCTCGGAAGATGAGCAAGGAAAAGCGAAAATCGCGTGAAAAAGTGAATGAAAGACCGCTAAATGCGGCAGAGATCCCAAAAATGAATGTTAGTTATTACGAACCGCGTCACAACTTCGCGCCGAGAAATGGGCACGGATACGGAACAACAAATGGCAGTAATTATCCACCCAGGAATGGCAATAGTTGCTACAGGGAGAATATCGGTAATCGCAATGAGTAGTGGAGGACAAACAGGACCACAAATTACCAGCAACGACACCTGTGTCACCAAGTCGAACAAAGACAGTAAGTACCAAAACAAAACGTAGAAATAAGGCCACCAAACCATAATAAACGTTCGAACTGACGAGAGAGCGCCCAAGTCAAGAAGAACGGCGCACCTACCCAAGCAAGCAGCAGCAACGTAACGAAAGAAATAAACACTTTGACATGAGACGTGAAAGACGAAGGAACAGAACCGCAGGAACTGAAAGACGTCGAGATACCACAAACATCAGGTTGGACTGGAGTTATTTGGGAAGATTTCACAAAATCGTACTACTGGAACAGGATGAAGCAAGCATAACGGAGATAAGAGGTAAGGTAATTAGCATTGCATAGTTATTTAATACTGAAACTAGGGTGAGTCGTTTCCAAGACGATAACGTACCGTCGAGAGGAGTAAACATTACGTCACGACAGGTAATAAGTGAGGAAATAGGATGGCAGGGATCAAACAAAGGCAGGAAAACAACAACTTCATGCTGAGGAGAAATTAATTGGGAGGATACTGACAAAGAAAACGAACTACCAGAGGCACGCTGAATAGGAGAGGAGAGTACGGACGAAGTAATTAGAATTGCGAAGTTATTAGAGGCTTAGACCAGGGAAGGAGGATAATGCACAGTCCACTGAAGTTGAAATAAAGTGCAATTGGGCATAGGTTCCAATGTATAAAATGATGAAAATTGCAGATATAGTAACGGCTTCTAGATGCAATTATTTGGGAATTTCCATGAAGAATGAAGAGGCATAGTTGAGGTAAGACGAATTTAAATGTGAAGAAGTTATAGAAAAGAGAGACATAGTGGTCGAGGCGTATCCGGTAGGAAGTTCTAATTCACAGGTAGAAATCATGAAACGACTCACACATGATTCCATAGAGGATGCTTTAATACCGAGAGATGAGGAAGAACAGAGCATACCTGTTGAGATTCAACCAGTAGTGAAACTATGGTAGCGTAAAGCCCATTTAATGTAGACATAGACAGCTAACCCCGATTACAGAGAACTTATTTAACCAGTGAAATGTTAATGAAGATTTACCGATCTTGAAAATGAAGAAGATTTAAGTGATGGGTCCCATCAGAACTCATACCTCAGATGTCAATAAGCAAACAAGGTTAACTCTCTCATGCCAAGGTCAAACGACAGAATCCAATTTCGTTCTCATAGAGAAATTATTGGTGGACATTATAATAGGTGGGGATTTTTTGAGTGAAAGACGAGCTGTGATAAACAGGGGAAAAGTTTGTTTGACATTTGAGAGCATTACACCTCTCTTTGAGCCAGAGCAGTACAATGTCAAACATAGGTGGAAGAGCAAGAGCCTTCCAGACCTAAGGAACGATGTTCCATCATCCAAACAACATGGTATAGGCAGAGTGAACCATGTATAGAATGAGACAGGTATAGGTTTAGGGCTTCATGATATAAGCCATATTAAAATGTTTGATGAATAATCAGTTATAGGCATAGTAAATAATACCAAAGGGGTCATTAAGTATGTTTCAGCCAGGACGTGACCAGGAGTCTCAAGAAAAGAAGTGACAGAGAACTGCGAAGTACCTTAAATTTTTATATGTAGCATTTAATATAATAGGGAGAGTTTGCAAAGGTAATGATCTAATAACATGACATACTTACATACCACACAACAACACCATATATAACTAACATATATAGCTTAAAATAACAGAAACAAATTGGAACCTGATAGAGAAACTAGAATTGTAACACATAGATACGACTCCGAACCATGTAAAAAATTTCTTGAGAGTCATAAATTAAATTAGGCATTAGATAGATTACAAGAAAAGATTTTTGTACTCTACGTCCTGCAAGAAACAAACAACAACTGCCCACAGCAATGTGGCTGACGACAACCGAAAATATAAATGGAACGTGTATGGACAAGATCAACGATCTTCTAAAATGCGGAGCCGCTGGCAAGGGCAGGAGAAGGATGGCGATATCTAACCAAAGCAACCCTTGTACCTAACTGTGGTAGCTACCTCGCCATGATAAAGAAAGTACAAGGTGGGTGGATGGGCAGCAGAAGATCGATGTTAGATCCAGGCCTTTTAAAAATTCATTTTCGACCAATTTTCAAGTAGGAACGACTGGTGGGAACGACAGGCTACAAGAAATGAAACAACAACGAACACGTGGAGTATCAAAAACCACCCCGCCGAAATCCCGGCTTGGCTGGAATACAATCTGGCATAAAATTCCGTGTAGAATCGCAATGTCACGACAGGACTGCAGTATTATATTGAACTACCGTGCTGAAGAAAAAACAGTCAATCAATGCTGAACTACACGTCCTAATCGACGATTGAAACACTAAAGAATTTAAAAAACTTCAAAGCAATTAACAGCCAATAATTTCCCACATCCTGCAGAAAAGATACCAGTTTCTGGTCTGAATAAAGGAAGATGCTAGGAACAAGATGAAGACTCCCAAGACTGATGTTGGGGACAGAAGATTAGGGAAAATATTTCAAGATACACTTTTCCAAATATCCGCCGTATTGTAAACTAGTTTTCTGTGATATGGTACAAAATTATAAATACCTTGAACAATGTCTTGAGAAGAGACTCCACACTAAAAGGCCTACATTATTATAAGGGCCACACGAAAAAAACAGCCACACCCTGTTGAAAATTCGATGAAGAACGACACTGTCCACCCAAAGGTTTGCCGATGAGCATCTCGCACAAGTCCTTTAGCTTTGTGCAAATACATTAGTCGAAAACCTCATGCAAGAAAATTTTTAGACAAAATAGTGTTCAAAATTAGGCAAGGATCACTGTCAGGCAGTGAAAAACTTGCAAAAGAGCACAATAATTAACATAATACTTCGATGTGTTCATGTTGATTTGATACAACTTACATCTCTCCATACAATATGTGTAAGTGTCTGAATAAGATCTGTGTAACAGTCTTTTCATAATCTTTCTTTAATGAGCAATGCAGGAGAAATGTATTTGTAAATAAATGTTATATGTACTTATAATGTAATTAGAATAAGATGTTGAATAAGAAAACCCACTCATGTACATGGTATCTTAAAGATAACATTTTCGTAACGTTAATTTACTGTCTATGAGTTATATACGTTAAAAATTTTATGCTTAATTATCAATGCAACATTTCTGAAAAACAACATTATCTCATTGATTAATAATTTTTAGAATAATATTTCATTATGAATATTGTTTGTGACTATAGATTTTGAATTTGCATAAATCAATAATAAAACATTCAAAATTTTGAGTATATTAGAGTTCGCTAACGAATTATTTTAATGCCTACATTAGTTGTTAGAATCCTAATTTTGGAAGACAAACAGCAGAATGTAAACACTGCAATTTTGGAATATATATAAAGTATGTAAATTTTGAATTTGATTTAAATAGTAAGTGACTGAGAAAATACTATAAAAATATCGCTGTGAAAGGATGCTCATCTTCGATATAAAATCAAAACTACATACAGTTATTTTAAATAAAGAAGAAAAAGAAATTGATATTGGTATAAAAACTTACAGTCTTCACTTAAAGGAGACAATTAAATCAGTAACAATGTTAATCATGTTAAAAATTAAAGTATCCAAACCAATAGAATTAAATAGAATAAAGATTAGTCTAAGTGGCTTACCAATATCCAATGCTTAAGGAAAAGTATAGTTTCTGACTGACTCAGACAACGTCTCAATCATTGTCTAACTTCAGTACAAAAATTATGATGGAAGGGTGGTGACATGAAAGGTGTCAAACAAATAACAGACCTTATACTGAATTCCTAAAACAAATTCCAGTTAATTCGATATGTCACACGACAAAGATACACGAAACTGGATGAATTTTATTAATATGCAGATGTATTACAAAAGCGAGCATTTTGTGAATATAAGTCACGAACACTCAATACTAGTAACTGCAGGTAAGTAATTTCCCTGAACCGAGCTACGAGCCACAGTTCTGGGGAAAAGGAGAATTTTCTGATGGCACACGGTCCCATGCAGCTAAAGAACTCTCTCCATGGGGTACCTAGTACTCACAATGAGGCACCACAGCCACGCGTAGGCCCCGCTAAAAGCAGCCCACGTCCCTGCTTTTAATGATAAACTTTGGAAAGCCTTTCTGCAGGAACACGGCAGGAGATCCCAGATAAAATGTCTGGAGAAACACAACTCAAAACATTAACGATTCACTGTAGTCACCGGCACTAAAACTCGCATGAAAGAAAAAACGGTTTATCTCAGTATTACGTATCAGAAGTTAAACAACGTGCAATACGAAAGAAAGGACACCCATGATAAGCAACAAAAACTCTAGTGGGTGGGGTTATAACAAGTATGAAAGCACCAATTGTCGAGGAAAAAAAAAACTATATGGCCACCAGATTTGATATGGGAAACTGCAGACACAGTAATTGGCTCTTTTTTTGCAGAAAATCGTCGAGTGTTTGAGCAAGGAGACTCGCGCTGCACTGAGACTATTACGAGAGTTCACAGGTTCATCTTAACTCGTAAGAAGTTAAACTGCAAAGTCTCCTAGCAGTGGTGTCAATAGGTTCTGACCGTATGAGAGTCGTGGATGTACACCTGTACGGCACAGACCTGTTGAGCGGCCTATTCTGGAGTGCATAAACCCACAACACATATCACACCTCAGGCTTCACAATGTGGAGACAATGTGTTACAACTCTAGGAGCGAAATTAAAGGAACCTAACTCACTTAAGTCGTTGCGTCATAGCACAAAAATAATGGCAATGATGTCGTTTTCAATAAATGGGCGTAAAAGACAAAGAATACATATATCAATTAATAAAATATTAATAATGAGTAACTGTCTCTCGAAAATACGCGAAAACTCCGCGTTGTTCACAACGATGGCTCGACATGTGACACTCTTCACTTCCCTTATTTAGCCTATCAGGCCTGGTAACATCACTAAACACAAACAACGCTAGTGACTGTTTTTCGTATCTGAGAAATTTGTGCGGCCCTGCTGTAGATTTGGTGATATTTTTGTAGTGATACTATACGATGGTTGCGACGGTACGTAATGTTTACTGCTAGTACAGATACTCCTCCAAATAGCAACCCATACGAGCAAACCAGTTGCGTCTTTATTTGCAGTTACTATTAATTTACGTACCCAGACTTGGCGAGAAAGTTTCACATTAAATCGGATCTTGAGGCTAAACACAGGATGTGGAAGGCCAGGTGGGCCCTGACAGACAAATCTCAAGTTCTTGGCACAAAGGCAGCTGTTCGTCATCTAGTCACTAGTCAAGAGGAAGAGAGACACGTTTAAGTATCCATGAGTTTAAATTTCAGGCTGATTTCTGAACTCGTGTATTTTTGTGACTGTAGCTGAAGCAGAGAGCTCATTTGGCACTATGACCCACGTTAAAAATTGTCTCAGATCGACTATGCATCAACAATGTGTCATAAATCTGAGGACTTAAGTTATTGGAGTATTGCGTTCTGTTCGGTGGATGCTGTTGGGGTACAAGAAGCCAGAAGTGAGGGGTGGGATGGAGGTATTGGTACGCTCATGGACTGTTAAAATTAAGAAATAATTGAATGATTGTGCTGTAATTTTCGCAGTTGTCAGCTCTTGCCGTCTTTGGAATTGTGTGCCTAATGCTTTCCCGGAAGTCAGATGGTACGTCGCCATAATCATACATTCTACACACCAACGTGAATAGTCGTTTTGTTACCACAGTGTTTGTAGCATTGCTAGCAATCTGTTCATGGATTTGATAGTACACATGTGCCCCCCCCCTCCCACGCACACACACACACACACACACACACACACACACACACACACACACACACACACACACACACAGAGACACACGCACGCACACATGCACAAACAGTACAAAAATAGAGCACTAGCTGATATTAAATATTTTCTGTCATAACAAGCAGATACTGGTTTAATATCATTTGTACAGAAAGAAAGTTTTAGTTTTTGTCTGGGCAATATGCAGCTCTTATAAGAAGAAAAATACAATAAATCCAGAGAATCGCACCAAACACTGACAGTTAATGCTTGTGAGCGGTTTGAGGGCTACGACGTACGCGCTGTTCCAGCCAAATAGTGTTTACCATGCCGGTTAACTTAGCTATGGCAAAACAAGAACTCTCGGCTTCACCAAAGACGTTGGAAATGTATCCAACTGGTGTTTAACAGTCGAGAGAGGTTTAGAATAGATTTCAGGTCACAACTCGCGCTTACAACCGCCACAGACGCCGTCCACGAATGGTAAACACGCGCCGCGCCATCAAGTGGTATTCAATCGATACTAAGAACTGCGGTCGTCTACATCTCATATAACTTTTTTGTACATTCCATCCAACCATGACCTTTAGCGAAGCATATTCACCTAACTGAAGCAGAAATGCGAGATGTCCGAGCTAACGAGCAGGATTGATGAGCCACTGTAGATTTATGATTTGTGCACTGCTTTGTGATTGCTCTCTACCGACTCCCAATCAATTTTGGGTGTTTACATTGAGCATTTTAGCATACCTGATATCTCTGGCCCCAATTGTATATAATTTGTATTTTTTCGCCCCCCCCCCTTCCCCCAGCCATGGTCATCAACCATCTTACAATTAAAGGACCTTAAATATTTAGGAATTTCGCTTCACAATTGTGAAAACCCAGTATCAATATTTTACCATCCAGTCCATAATTCTGCTAACATTGCTATGTCGTGAAGTAATACTTAGAGTAAAAATAAACGTTAAAAATGAAAATCCAAGATTTTCATTTTTGCTAACACATATTTATGCTTGAACCCGTACATCGATTTTTCTGAGAGATAACATGTCCCTTACAGGAAGCGCAGTCGAACAGACGTTGAGATCATTGTCTGATTACATCAATGTCCGTCCTACTGCCTTCTTCTGAACTCTGCATGTGTGAGATGGTATCTTCTTACCTTGCAGGCCGTAGGTTCAACACCAAATTCCCAAAAACTCATAGAGCATCGTTGCTCAACTCTGGTAGGAAGACAGTTCAGAATCAGTCACAGAAGTGGCAGAAGCGAGAATATCGAAGGAAATAACGTCAAATTTGGTGGTAATGAGGTCTATGGAATTAATTACTTCTGAGACCTTTAAAGCAAAATAGACCCCGACCGACGAAGCAAAGAGGGCATAAAAAAAGAAAAAAATTCCTTTACATTGTAGCAGGTTGTATACAGCAACCGGTTTAAAAATGTTTTCCAACAAAAACATTTACATTTGAGGAATTGTTTAATGCCAATGACGCGTTTGACGCTTTTGGGGCATGATCAGATCGACTACGAAAACAAGAAACCAAGAAATTAGATTCAAACGATAAAAAATGGGTTGGTCCTAATTTGAAAGGCTACACAGACAACGTGAACTGCAAGTAATAAAAAATACGTAAATGTAGTAGGATACGTGACCCATCAGTTACAAAACCACATATAATGTAAAATAGGCACCAAGGTAAGCGGATATATAACCCCACCGTCATGAAACATCTAGACCACGAACTGGACCTAGTGAAAGGAAAAGGAACAGCCAGAATAACATCGACAAAGTACAAATACCTGGCGGAAAAATTCTCCACGGTTAGTATGTTACCAACACACATATCCGCCTTGGTATTACAAGATAGGGCCACGCTTGCAAAACCGCGGTACGAGCCGCATTTGACACAATGTCTGTATTGACGCGCACACAAACGTTACTACAGGTGTCACGTAATGTGCGGTAAGAAGAACCCAGGTGGTGCCAATGATCGGCCTGAGGCATATTTTCTAAAAACAAAAGTTCGTAAGACAATTCAGTTATTTCAAATCTATGGTGTATGGCGTTACTAAGATACCTCTAAGCCAATCGTCAATAGAAAGAGAGTTTACAAATTTGAAATGAATTGCTGTAAACAGTCCTACAATCGTTGATACCCTATATAAAGAAGAAACAGCGGACACATGTCTTCCCGTCTCGCGGTTTTCGAGATCCAAACTTGTGAAGGACTAGCTCGTGGGGGAACCTCTCTTGTGATTTAGCTAAAATCCCTAAGCACCTGACTTTGCATGTTGTTTGCACTAGTGGTAAAAAGCTTCAGTATATTTACATTCTTAATGAACACCTCCAGAGAGATAGGTACGCAGGGTATCGCGTACATAAATTGGAGTGTAGCGATTGCGAAAACTCGTATATAGACCAGACTGGCAAAAGGTTCAAGACTAGGTTAAGGGAGCACTGGTTAACTAAGCAAGGTCAAGTGAAACTAAATTCAGCATTTGCTGAGGATGTAAAGTCCGGCGGGCACCAGTCTCCCACACTAGGACATATAATACCTTGAATTTAATAGAGGAACTAGAAATTGTTAAACATCTCCATGTTGACAAAGACAGGTGTCTGAACGATCAACCGATTGTGATTTATCAAATATATTATGATACAATGTTACTAGTACTTCGAATGTTGGTGCAATGACTATTTTACGTCGACAGCTTCACTCTCAATTTGCTATTTTTTGTGTGGGAGGTTGGGGGAACCATATTTTAAAGGGGGCTTTTTCATGTCTTTCTTACTGTAGATGGCTTTACCTCTTCACATTTTATAACTTAAGTTCCTTTATTTTAACGATTATATATATTTTTGTCTCTAGTTTTCGATGGTTAAGATTGTCCCCGATCCTGGTATCTTGTATGATTCAGAATGCGTACGCTATGAATATACTCAAAAATGTTGCTGCTTTACTCCATGTGGTGAAGTTGTAATGACGTATTTTGGTTCCTTGTTCTTCATGTAATCTTTTGGATATTCTTTGTGCCTTATATGGAGGTTCTTTATTTCATTTTATTTTGGGTTTTATGTGTCTGCATTAGTTTGCTCAAACGCATTTTAACTGCTAGTTTTACGCCCTTTTGTTTTCCGAAACCCGGCCTTAGGCCGATCGTGAATGCCACATGGGTACTTCTTGCGTAATGTACGTGATACCTGTATCTCAATTCGTCGTAGTAATGTTTGTGTGCGCGCAAATATAAACACTGTGCCGTTTGTGGCTTTACCTTGTACTGCCATGGCAGAGCCGGCTGGTGTGCTCAAGGTAACATACGATAACCGTGGATAAATTTTCCGCCACACATTTGTACTTTCTCGTTGTTATTCTCGCTTTCTTCCCTTTCACTCTGTCCAGTACGTGATCTAGATGTTTCATGGCGGTGGGATTATACACTGAAGAGGAAAAGAAACTGGAACACCTGCCTAATATCGTTCAGGGTTCCCGCCAGCACGCAGAAGTGCTGCAACACAACGTGACATGGACTCGACTAATGCCGGAAGTCGTGCTGGAGGGAACTGACACCACGAATCCTGCAGGGCTGTCCATAAATTCTTAACACTACCAGGGGCTGGTGATCTCTTCTGAACAGCAAGTTGAAAGGAATCCTAGGTATACTCAATAATGATCACTTCTGCGGAGTATTGTGGCCAGAGGAAGAGTTTAAGCTCAGTAGATTGTTACTGGAGCCACACTGTAGCAATTGTGGACATTTGGGGTGTCGCATTGTCCTGCTGGATTGGCCCAAGTCCGTCGGAACGCACAGTGGGCATAAATTGATGCAGGTGACGAGACAGGATGTTTACTCACGTGTAACCTGTCAGAGCCGTACCTAGACGTATCAGGGGTCCGATATCTCTACAACTGCACACGCCCCACACCATAACAGAGCCTCCATCGGTTTGAACAGTGCGCTGACGACATGCAGGATCCACGGATTCAAGTGGTTGTCTCCATAACCGCACACGTCTATCCGCTAGATACAATTTGAAACGAGACTCCTCCGACCAGGCAAAATGTTTCCAGTCATGTCGGAGATTTGATGTTTTACCGGATTCCTGAAATTCACGGTACACTCGTGCAATTGTCGTACGGGGAAATCCCCACTTCATCGCTACCTCGGAGATGCTGTGTTCCATCGCTCGTGCACCGACCACGGTCAAACTCACGTAAATCTTTATAACCTGCCATTGTAGCAGCAATTACCGTTCTGACTACTGCGCCAGACGCTCTTTGACTTATATAGGCGTTGCCGACCTTAGCGCCGTATTCTGCCTGTTTACGTATCTCTGTATTTGAATACACATGCCTGTATTAGTTTCTTTGGCGCTTCAGTGTATATACGGACACCTTGGTGTGTCTATGTTACGTTATATATGGTTTTAAGACTGATGGTTCATGTATCCAGGTATTTTTAGTTAAGTTTTTATTGCATGTAGTTCAAGATGTCTGCGTAGCCATGCAAGATAGGACAATGTCCTTTTCTTCCGTTTGTAAATAATTGATTGGTTTTTTATTTTTGTAGACAATCTGATTATGGCCCAGCACCCTGAATCCCTCCATTTACAATAAATAACTGTTCTGAAATATAAAAACAGAAATGCACAAAGAAGCTGTGCGTTGCTGCCCAGGAGAATTCTACAGTTATCAAACATTTGATGTGCGTTAATGTGGAGAATAAGCACAGTCACGATGAAGATCGTAGATTACACTTACATGGTATATCTAACAGAACAGTACAAAAAAAATCTTGAGTGGAAATTTTTTTCTCAAATACGATTATTTATTTGGAGAATGACTTGTACGGCAACAAGAGCCTACCAGAATTTGAGTCGGGGGAAAGTAATTCGTATTAGGTTCGATGAACGGAGAGGGAAAACGTAAAATAGAACTCAGAACTAATTCAAAACTTTGTTTATTAATCCAACAACATACTATACATAGTAATTATACCACCGTATAACAGAAACCCCGTCTACATACAATGTACTTAATCTGCAGAGCATAGGCTGTATCAGATATGTATGTATTAATTTATCGTCAGGTAGGTAAACAAATATTCCGTCCACAACGGACTGTTTTTCAAGAGCTGCGAATGGTTACATAAAACTAGAAAAAGCATGTATTTACTTTTATTTTAAACGCCACTACACTTTCAGTGGTCATACCATTGTCACGAAGTGGGGTAAGAAGATTTTACTTTGTGGGACTGACTTGCGATACCTACGCGTGTCATATGTCTATTAGGCAGCGAAGTGCCGAGAAGATTGTGTGTCGTTCTTCACTGATGAGGAAATATCAGACAGGTAGGTAGACTACAGGTAGGATTTTAACATTTTCTAGCGACGCTACAAAATCCATCTCAAACTGAAAGTATAACGCTAGTGTAATCTATGATGTTTGTAAGCAGACTGAAACGATGAACGAAAATTTGTACCAAAGCCGGAATTCAAACCCGGGTCTCCTGTTCACTTTGCAGATGCGTTGACCACTACGCCACCCTGGCACAGTGGCTTTGCAAGGACTACCCTAGCACGCATCTCTCCTCAGTCGAAAATCCCATTCACGCTTCAGCCCACATGGTATTCCCCTTAAACTCGAACAGCATTGCATAGGCTTTTCAGCTGTACTGGAATAGCACCTCAGCATCGAACGAAACTGGGGGATCCTGCCTAAAACCCAGGCGTTGGTGGCTTAATGAAATTCGTACAAAGACTGGGATTCGAACCCAATTCTTCGCCTAGTGAGCAGGGGACCTGGGTTCGATTCTCGCCTTGGTGCAAATTTTCATTCATCACTTCAATCTGCTTACATACATCATAGACGTTAGAGACTGAGTTTCATTTGGCTAGTGTAATCGTTGAGGTCCGGAACCAACTGACACTTACAGCTACAAGAAAACCATCGGAAACAGCAACAAAATAGTTTTGATATTTCACGAAAAATGGTTCTGGGTACGCTTGCTACTTGTCAGTGTTCATTACTTGCCCGGCTTTGGCTTTCTTCGGATCGGTCCGAAGAAAGCCAAAGCCGGGCAAGTAATGAACACTGACAAGTAGCAAGCGTACCCAGAACCATTTTTCGTGAAATACAGGGTTATTAAAAATGATTGAAGCGATTTCACAGCTCTACAATAACTTTATTATTTGAGGTATTTTCACAATGCTTTGCACACACATACATAAACCCAAAAAGTTTTTTTAGGCATTCACAAATGTTCGATATGTGCCCCTTTAGTGATTCGGCAGACATCAAGCCGATTATCAAGTTCCTCCCACACTCGGCGCAGCATGTCCCCATCAATGAGTTCGAAAGCATCGTTGATGCGAGCTCGCAGTTCTGGCACGTTTCTTGGTAGAGGAGGTTTAAACACTGAATCTTTCACATTACCCCACAGAAAGATATCGCATGGGGTTAAGTCGGGAGAGCGTGGAGGCAATGACATGAATTGCTGATCATTATCTCCACCACCGATCCATCCGTTTTCCAATCTCCTGTTTAAGAAATGCCGAACATCATGATGGAAGTGCGGTGGAGCACCATCCTGTTGAAAGATGAAGTCGGCGCTGTCGGTCTCCAGTTGTGGCATGAGCCAGTTTTCCAGCATGTCCAGATACACGTGTCCTGTAACGTTTTTTTCCCAGAAGAGAAAAGGGGCCGTAAACTTTAAACCGTGAGATTGCACAAAACACGTTAACTTTTGGTGAATTGCGAATTTGCTGCACGAATGCGTGAGGATTCTCTACCGCCCAGATTCGCACTTTGTGTCTGTTCACTTCACCATTAAGAAAAAATGTTGCTTCATCACTGAAAACAAGTTTCGCACTGAACGCATCCTCTTCCATGAGCTGTTGCAACCGCGCCGAAAATTCAAAGCGTTTGACTTTGTCATCGGGTGTCAGGGCTTGTAGCAATTGTAAACATTAAAGCTTCTGCTTTAGCCTTTTCCATAAGATTTTCCAAACCGTCGGCTGTGGTACGTTTAGCTCCCTGCTTGTTTTATTCGTCGACTTCCGCGGGCTACGCGTGAAACTTGCCCGCACGCGTTCAACCGTTTCTTCGCTTACTGCAGGCCGACCCGTTGATTTCCCCTTACAGAGGCATCCAGAAGCTTTAAACTGCGCATACCATCGCCGAATGGAGTTAGCAGTTGGTGGATCTTTGTTGAACTTCGTCCTGAAGTGTCGTTGCACTGTTATGACTGACTGAGGTGAGTGCATTTCAAGCACGGCGTACGCTTTCTCGGCTCCTGCCGCCATTTTGTCTCACTGCGCTCTCGAGCGCTCTGGCGCAGAAACCTGAAGTGCGGCTTCAGCCGAACAAAACTTTATGAGTTTTTCTACGTATCTGTAGTGTGTCGTGACCATATGTCAATGTATGGAGCTACAGCGAATTTATGAAATCGCTTCAATCATTTGTAATAGCCGTATATATATATATGCTGAGAGCAAGGGGAAACTACAGCCGTAATGTTTCCTGAAGACATGCAGCTTTATTGTATGGTAAAATAGTCCCCCATTCGGATCTCCGGGCGGTGACTACTCAGGAGGACGTCGTTATCAGGAGAACGAAAACTGGCGTTCTACGGATCGGAGCGTGAAATGTCGGATAACTTAATCGAGCAGGTAGAATAGAAAATATAAAAATGGAAATGGATAGGTTAAAGTTAGATACAGTAGGAATTAGTGAAGTTCGCTGGCAGGAGGAGCAAGACTTTTGGTCAGGGCAATACAGGGTTACAAATACAAAATCAAACAGGGGTAATGCAGAAGTCAGTTTAATAATGAATAAAAAAATAGGAGTGCGGGTAAGCTACTACAAACACATAGTGAACGCATTCTTGTGGCCAAGATAGACACGAAGCCCACGCCTACTACAGTAGTACAAGTTTACATGCCAACTAGCTCTGCAGATGACGAAGAAATTGAAGAAATGTATGATGAAATAAAAGAAATTATTCAGATAGTGAAGGGAGAAGAAAATTTAATAGTCGTGAGTGACTAGAATTCGGCAGTAGGAAAAGGGAGAGAAGGAAACGTAGTAGGTGAATATGGATGGGGGCTAAGAAATAAAAGAGTAAGCCGCCTGATAGAGTTTTGCACAGTGCACAAATGAATCATAGCTAAAAGTTGGTTCAAGAATCATAAAAGAAGGCTGTTTACATGGAAGAAGACTGGAGATACTGACAGGTTTCAGATAGATTATATAATGATAAAACAGAGATTTAGGAACCAGGTTTTAAATTGTAAGACATTTCCAGGGGCAGATGTGGACTCTGACCACAATCTATTGGTTATGAACTGTAGATTCAAACTGAAGAAACTGCAAAAAGTAGGGAATTTAAGGAGATGAGACCTGGATAAACTGACTAAACCAGAGGTTGTACAGAGTTTCAGGGAGAGCATAAAGGAACAATTGACAGGAAGGTGGGAAATAAATACAGTAGAAAAAGAATGGGTAGCCTTGAGGGATGAAGTAGTGAAGGCAGCAGAGGATCTAGTGGGTAAAAAGACGAGGGCTAGTAGAAATCCTTGGGTAACAGAAGATATATTGGATTTATTTGATGAAAGGAGAAAATATAAAAATGCAGTAAAAGAAGCAGGCAAAAAGGAATACAAACGTCTCAAAAGTGAGATCGACAGGAAGTGAAAAATGGCTAATCATGGATGGCTAGAGGACAAATGTAAGGATGTAGAGGCTTTTCTCGCTAGGAGTAAGATACATAATGCCTGCAGGAAAGTTAAAGAAACCTTTGGAGAAATGAGAACCACTTGTATGAATATCAAGAGCTCTGATGGAAACCCAGTTCTAAGCAAAGAATGGAAAGCAGAAAGGTGGAAGGGGAATATAGAGAGTCTATGCAAGGGCAATGTACTTGAGGACAATATTATGGAAATGGAAAATTATGTAGATGAAAATGAAATGGGAGATACGATACTGAGTGAAGAGTTTGACAGAGCATTGAAAGACCTAAGTCGAAACAAGGCACTGGGAGTAGACAACATTCCATTAAAACTACTGACAGCCTTGGGAGAGCCAGTCCTGACAAACCTCTACCATCTGGTGAGCAAAATGTATGAGACAGGCGAAATACCCTCAGACATCAGGAAGAATATAATAATTCCAATCCCAAAGAAAGCAGGTGCTGACAGATGCTAAAATTACCGAACTATCAGTTTAATAAGTCACGGACGCAAAATACTAACGCGAATTCTTTACAGACGAATGGAAAACCTGGTAGAAGCCGACCACGGGGAAGATCAGTTTGGATTCCGTAGAAATACTGGAACACGTGAGGCAATACTGACCCTAAGACTTATCTTAGAAGCTAGACTAAGGAAAGCCAAACCTATATTTCTAGCATTTGTAGACATAGAGAAAGGTTTTGACAATGTTGACTGGAATGCTCTCTTTCAAATTCTTAAAGTAGCAGGGGTAAAATACAGGGAGCGGAAGGCTATTTACAATTTGTACAGAAACCAGATGGCAGTTATAAGAGTCGAGGAACATGAAAGGGAAGCAGTGGTTGGGAAGGGAGTGAGACAGGGTTGTAGCCTATCGCCGATGTTGTTCAATCTGTATATTGAACAAGCAGTGAAGGAAACAAAAGAAAAATTCGGAGTAGGTATTAAAATCCATGGAGAAGAAATAGAAACTTGAGGTTAGCCGATGACATTGTAACTCTGTCAGGGACAGCAAAAGACCTGGAAGATCAGATGAACGGAATGGACTGTGTCTTGAAAGGAGGATATAAGATGAACATCAGTAAAGCAAAACAAGGGTAATGGAATGTAGTCGAATTAAGTCGGCTGATGGCTGATGCTGAGGGAATTAGATTAGGAAATGAGACATTTAAGTAGTAAAGGAGTTTTGCTATTTGGGGAGCAAAATAACTGATGATGGTCGAAGTAGAGAGGATATCAAAGCTAGACTGGCAATGGCAAGGAATGCGTTTCTGAAGAAGAGGAATTTGTTAACATCGAGTATAGATTTAAGTCTGAGGAAGTCGTTTCTGAAAATATTTGTATGGAGCGTAGCCAGGTATGGAAGTGAAACATGGACGAAAACTAGTTTGGACAAGAAGAGAATAGAAGCTTTTGAAATGTGGTGCTACAGAAGAGTGCTGAAGATTAGATGGGTAGATCACGTAACTAATGAGGAGGTACTGAATAGCCAGCCGGAGTGGCCGTGCGGTTCTAAGCGCTACAGTCTGAAGCCGAGCGACCGCTCCGGTCGCAGGTTCGAATCCTGCCTCGAGCATGGATGTGTGTGATGTCCTTAGGTTAGTTAGGTTTAATTAGTTCTAAGTTCTAGGCGACTGATTACCTCAGAAGTTAATTCGCATAGTGCTCAGAGCCAATTTTTTGAGGAATTGAATAGGATTGTGGAGAAGAGAAGTTTGTGGCACAACTTGACGAGAAGAAGGGATCGCTTGGTAGGACATGTTCTGAGGCATCGAGGGATCACCAATTTAGTTTAGGAGGGCAGCGTGGAGGGTAAAAATCGTAGAGGGAGACCAAGAGATGAATACACCTAGCAGATTCAGAAGGATGTAGGTTGCAGTAGGTATTGGGAGATGAAGATGATTGCACAGGATAGAGTAGCATGGAGAGCTGCATCAAACTAGTCTCAGGACTGAAGACCACAACAACAACATCAAACATACCCCTTAATTTGAGAAAGCAGTTTGTGAGAATGTACATATGGAGAGTAAAACTGAAACTGACGAGAATCCAAGCGTTTTATATGTGGTACTACAGAATTATGTTGAATGGCAGGTGGACTGATAAGCAATGTGGAGGTTCTCGGCAAAATCGGCAAAGAAAGGAACACTAACAAATATAAGGGCAGGATGAGAGGACATGTGTTAAGGCATCCCTCTTGTACATCTAGGGTACCAGGTGGAGGAGTAGAAGGTATAGAGTTTTGGAGAACACATTAGAATACGTCCAGCAAAAAACCGAGGACTTTGTGTGCTAGTGCTACTCTGAAATGAAGAGGAAGGGAATTCATGGCGAGCAGCGTTAAACCAGGCAGAGATAAGTAAACTAAAAAGAAGGTAGTTGTATTCCGTGTGCCCCATTGTTACTCTGCAAGTTAGAACTACTGCCAAGGATTATGTGACCGTTATGGGTGACCAGGTCAATCCCTTTGTACGAAGTCTCCTCCCAGTTTTGATGCTGTGTTCCAAGACGAAAGGGCCCCTGGTCACTCACCTCCCATCGTCCAGTACCGGTTTTGTGAGCAACGGGATGAATCTTTGCACCGGCCCTGGCGCCCACGGTTACGAAATCTCAACATCGTTCAGACCTTTTCCTCTACTTGGGTGAGAAGGGTGCGTGATCGCTGTCCACGTCCATCCTCCTCACCTAAACTTGTCACTCCCCTGCAGAAGAATGATATAACACTGAAAATCATGCAAGACATCAATTTATGCATTCGGAGTCGAATGGAAGTTGATGTGAATTCCAGTGGATCTAGTACAATGTATTAGGCTCCATAATGCGAGTTGTTTTTGAAGTTTTGATATTTTTTTACGCTTTGGTAAATTATTTGTGAAAATAGATTTCTACTACTTGCCCTTTTTTGACGCCTGTTATCGGTTTGACAACATGTTACATACATATTTACAATGAATTTGCTTTTTCATGAGTAGTGAAGTGTATGTCCAGTACTTAGATAATTCGTACACCTGTGCGTCTTTTGTATGTTTCTTTTATTGTGATTATGTGGATTGTCTACCGCAGAAAGGTGACTAGACTAAAACTGATAAATTTCAGTGTTTTGACG
This sequence comes from Schistocerca piceifrons, assembly GCF_021461385.2. Lineage (NCBI taxonomy): Eukaryota > Metazoa > Arthropoda > Insecta > Orthoptera > Acrididae > Schistocerca > Schistocerca piceifrons. Next base: position 286,019,853 of record NC_060144.1, on the reverse strand, counting down.
ATTGTGGTTCTGAGTGAATCAACGCACTGTTTACCACAAAAAGGAAACCTATTTGTGCGATAATAATCCTCTGGCAATGCCGTCAGTTTTCCGTTTACTGCAGAAGCGAACTAATCCGAGTCATATTGGTGAATGTAAGAATCTTATAATGGACGATGTTGTCGACCTCTTGAGACATTCCTCAAATAACAATAAAATGATGGTGCTCAAATGGAGGTGTATTCTTGTATCGAGTACAGTTCCTGGTGGCCTACGTTCTATAGTAAAACTTGCTTGAGTGATGATTAGTAGGGTAAAGTATTTCCTAGACATCTAAAATTAATTTTCACTATTTTAAAACATCCTGAGATGCCCTTTTTAGCTCAAAATCAGCACAGAGTTACATGTAAATAAATATTTGTAGCTTAACGATGGATATTTTTAGGCTGAGAAAAGCTATAAATTCTCTGAATTCCTTTCAAAGAAAGCCTAATTGTATGTACTTCCTATAAATAACAACAAAATGGATGACATCAACGATTCTTTGGTCTATATGCCGCAAGTCAAAATGCAGGTTTGGAATTCAATCAAAGTAAGGCCGAGAACAATGGCATCTCGTGAGGTAGACGAAGATAACTGAACGATTCAACCATACAAAATTCGAAATATCATTCATAAATAATGTAACAAACAATGTTTATTACAAAAAAGGGATTTATAACTACAATTTTACATTAAAACAAATACCTAAACTCTGAATTATATCATACTTAACTTTTAAATTATGTAATACGCAAGAATAGCTGTATGAAGAATCCAGAAATACAGTTCGGGAGGTAAAATGAATTCAACCGGTTTTATTCAGTTTTCTGTCTTTACTGTAGTGTATGAAACGTGGCGGTGCTTTCTGCGGTAAGCGTTTCATGTCCAGCGTTTGCCACATCTTTTTATACTTCACTGTCAGTTGATTTCACACGATTTAACACAAATACGAGATTTTAGAAAACATTTATATCGACATACTCATGTAGTCGCGCAGTGTAATTCTCGCCGCTTACTTGTCCATCGTTTCGTTTCTGTTCATTGTGGTACTGATTTTGAATGTTTGGTGAAACGTCTCGGTAATGGTAACGTTAATGATAACATTATGCCCCGGCAAAGAGGCTGCAGGGATACTGATATCGAGCAAGGTTCTATGGGAATCAAATTGTATCATTGTAAGTTCTCTGGACTTTCAGAAACTTGAGTTCTCTGAGAATTCAATAATCTTAATTTTCTTCTAGTACTGTTTACAAGAGGGAAAACATTTTTGCAGACATTTATTGATAGTAAATGGGGGTAAAGTTCAAGAATTACCTGAGGCGAATTCGAGGAACTAGGTGCGGCATTAATAGATTCGGAGCTGAGAGCTCACATTTGTCAAGCAATGCCATTGGTCGTATATGTTTCCTTCTGAAAGTACTGTAGCATATGCTGTCGATGTTGATATTCTGTTTCTTGTGAGAAGTGTTGAGATTATCTCCAGAGGTGGGCGTTAGCGTTTAGAGACAAGTCTGCTTGCAAGCCGCTGCCATCAAACAACACCAGCTGATTTACCACAGAGCTAACTGTAGGTGTTGGTACAGAGTGTGTAACACTGGAAAATACTGTCTGAGAGTGTAAACGTCACGAGCATGCAGGCTCCTACAGACAGCGCCTTCTGTCCCTGTTGCGACCATTGGCGGCGACTGCAGACAGCTCCTACAGTTGCGCTGACGCTACTGGGTACGTCTATGACAGGCTCAATTGTTGCCAGATTTACGATATCATCAACCATGACTCACATTGCAGTGTTACCAGATTTCTGTCCTGGTCCTCCCAACACAATTCCGATGTCATAGCCCAGTTGTCCTTTTTATGAAATTGTGGGAATTTTAAAAAATATGGAATTTAAAAAGCTGGTGAAAATTCAAGACGGCGATATGGAGTTACTAGTACAGTCAGCATGTTTGTCAGGTAAGTGATGACTTACGGCGTCAGAAGTCACCCTCATTCTGCCAATGGCCTTGTCAAAAAGGGCGGAGGAGCGAACAGAGATTAAGGGCACGCTCTCGTCCTTCTAGTGGCAAACTGCCCCTAAAGGTGGAAGATTCAGCCATGTTCTACGGCATGAGGATGCAAAACGCAGTGAAAATCACTGCTTTAAAGACACATAACTTGTGTCCACAGAATATGTTGCCTGTAACTGAAAAAGTGTGATGATGGTTTCTCCATTGGCAAAAGATTCCGGAATAGTCCCCCATTCGGAACTTTGGAAGGGACTACCAACAAAGAGGTGACCATGAGAAAAAGAGGGTACAACCAGCGGAAGGATAACGTTGTACGAGTCGTGGAGTAGAATGTCACAAGCTTCAACGTGGTAGGATAGCTAGAAAAATCTGAAAAGGGAACTGCAAAGACTCAATCTAGATATAACGGGGTCAGTGAGGTGAAGTGGAAGGAAGACAGGGATTTCTGGTCAGATGAGTAAAGGATAACAACGACAGCAGCAGAATATGATGTAAAGGGAGTAGAATTCGTTATGAATAGGAAGGTATGGCGGAGAGTGTGTTAATGTGGTCACTTCAGTGATAGGGTTGTTCTTATCAGAATCGACATCTTACCAACATCAACAACGATAGTTCATGTATACATGGTGACGCCGCAGGCTGAACACGAAGAGATAGAAAAACATATGAGGATATTGAAAGGATAATACAGTACGTAAAGGGAGAAGAAATCTAATAGTCACTGGAGGGACTGGAAAGCACTTGTAGGGGAAGGTGTAGAACAAAACGTTACAGGAGACTATGGGATTGGGGCAAGGAATGAGAGAGGTGAAAGACTGAGGTCTATAATAAATTTAGCTGGTTACAGCGAATACTCCGTTCAAGGATCAAAAGAGGAGGAGGCCAGGTGTTACGGGAAAATTGCAGTTAGATTACACCGTGGTGAGACAGAGATTCCGAAATCAGATATTGGATTGTAAGGAGTACCCAGGAGCAGTTATAGACCGAGATCACAATGTAGTAGTGATGAAGAGTAGGCTGAAGTGTAAGAGATTAGTCAGCAATAATCAATACGCAATGAAGTGGGATACAGAAATTCTAAGGAATGACGAGTTACTCTTGAAGTACTCTAAGGCTATAGGTACAGCAATAAGGAAGAGGAATGCATATCTCTAAAACGAGCAATCACAGAAACTGGAAAATAAACATTGGTGCAAAGAAGATAACTTTGAGGAAACGATGGGTAACGGAAGAAGTACTTCATATGATCGATGAAAGAAGGAAGTACAAAAATGTTCTGGGAAATTAAGGCATACAGAAATATAAGTCGCTGAGGAATGAAATACGTAGAAAGAGCAGGGAAGCTAAGACAAATTAGCTACATGAAAAATGTGAAGAGATCGAAAAAGAAATGATTGTAGACCGGACTGACGCAGAATATAGGAAAGTCAAGACAACCTTCGGTGTAATTGAAAGCATGGGGTGTAACATTAAAAATGCAACGGGAATCCCAGTGCTATAATCAGAGGAGAGGGCGGATCGGTAGAAAGAGTACATTGAAGTTCTGCATGAGGGGGAAGTCGCTGTCAGCGGGAAGATATGCCTCATGTGATAGAAAAAGAAAAAGAAATCGATATAGAGGAGATAGGGGACGCAGTATTACCATCAGAATTTAATTTGCTTTGGAGGACTTAAGAACAAATAAACCAGAAGGTATAAATAAAATTCCTTACAAATTTCGAAAATCATTGGGGGAAGTGGCAAGAAAACGACTGTTTACGTTGGTGTGTAGAGTGTATGGGTCTGGTGACTTACCGTCTGACTTTCGTAAAAATATAATCCACACAATTCCGAAGACTGAAGACTGAAAAGTGCGAGAATTATCGCATCATCAGCTTAACAGCTCATGCATCCAAATTCCTGACAAGAATACTATATAGAAGAATGAATAAGGAAACTGAGGCTGTGTTAGATGACGATCAGTTTGGCTTTACGATAGGTAAAGCCAGGAGAGAGGCAATTCTGACGTTGCGGTTGATAATGGAAGCAAGCTTTTTATTACGTGAATATTGTAAGTCGTCCTAGTCCATGCCTTAACTTTTCGTACTTCTGTTTGATTAGGTATCTGCCATCAGCACTATTCTTGCGAGTTTCGGTGTAGCTGTATTATACTTACACCTGTATTTGTTATTAGTGTACCATTGAAGAGTTTATAGCTATTGTCATCAGTTACGAACATTATAATTTTAAATTTTTGTTGTTCTAATGTGTGGTACTTGGAGTAATTATTAGTAACATGAAGTAATTATTAGTATCCTGTAACGTTATTTTAAACATATTTTTGTGTGCAATAAATTCAATGGGAACGCTAAGTAGCCGTCCATTTCTTTGAGCTGGTTATTGAGTCTTTGTTCATGTACTCTATTTGTATGTCTTGAAAGTGGAGGTTACGGAAAGATTTGCTGCACAATATGAATAAATTTATGAAAAGTTGTCTAGCAGATTAAGTGTAGAGATTTCGATGCTCATGGCTGACTGGCAAGTCTCCTCAGTTGGTGCAGTTATGCCTATGTCATTAGACCCAAAGGAAGGTTTCACTGCAAGGGACTTCGTACTAGGCAGCTAGAACAAGGACATGGCTGTGTGTATGAGGTACACCGCTTAACAACCCGTTACGTGTCATATCCAGACGTATATGTGAGGCCACTGTGGAAAGTGCCTGTGGTTGCGCCTTCGAAAATCTCCCTCTTGTGACTTTTGTTGAGAATAAGAGATCAATCCAGATCGGATCTTACACTTGGAATAAGAAGGTTATGACAATTTTAGAGAGCTCGAAACTAAACTCTTTTGGCTTGGAAAAGCTATTGTGAAGCTGAACTGTGAACAACCCTTAAACCTGCACTCTACTTTAACAGATTCTGCCCAAACTTCTGAGATACAGTGTACTCAAACCTCACACAATTCTCTTTCTGTGAATTTTAGTCGCTGGTATAACACAATGAACGTTAGCTTACTGCAACTAATGAACATATTCGGATACCACCTGTTTCTGAAGCAAGTCTTCGGTGGGAGGTTACTAGAAGGTATTGCCCAGACCTTACACAACCGAGCCGAGACTTTCTCGACCAGTACTTGAACCGGACCTGTCAGCGGAGTGTCAGATGCTATCTAATGACTGGGCCCTTATATAGACCGAGTGGCAGAGCTCTGAAGTCTCAGCAGACCCGCCAATAGATCCATAAGAAATGATGCCGCTGATATATCAGAGAATTATCGAATGGGAATGAAGCGAGTTCCTGACTTTCCTAATTGTCAGTTTAGAGCAGTCTTCAGAAACGCTCACTACCTTGGACGATTTACACGAGGATCGTTATTATCGCAACTTCATTAAGAGGAACAAAGTCATGGCAACAACATACCACAGACGTCCAACAGTAAGAAAGACAATAAGCCCAGCTGGATGAATAACTAGTTGGGGCGCAATGAAAATAATAGTAACTGGCATACTAACCTCAATAAAAGAAATGTTATGTCACTACGATACGACAACATTAAGGGAAGAAATCGGAAACTGTACTAATGCCTACGTGCCCCATATCATAACATGGTAGAAGTTGTGTGGTCATTAATCCTCTAGTGCCCCGTGTGACATACGGTATATCTCATACTTGGTTTGAAGTGTTGCAAAGACTACAGTTTGCTTCCTTTCTGCTAGTGAATGGCGTGACATATCTGTTAACACCTGCCTACCAAGGTCTGTGGCGTTCTATGAATCAATGATGCGAAAAATGTGCACCAAGGTAGTTTCGCCACCCTACCGCTGCTGTGAACAGGCATGTCACACCAGGTAACATAGTTGCATTCATTGTCTTCAAATTATTGCTACTTTTTGGAGTATTTTAATGTATTATTTTATGCTGCCATTCGACAAATTGTAAATACTGTTTGAAAATGGAATAGCTATTCTGTAGTGTGCTGTAATAGGGGTTACAAATCTACGTCACAAACATATTACTTCGGATAATACTAACACAATTGTGGGTAAATTCCAAATACTTCATATCATAAAACAATGGAAGTCGTGATAAAATTAAAGTAACAATGACTGTTTTTCGCTTTTTTAGATGTCCATTGAAGATATACTTTCTATTGTGGACGAGCCTGATGCCAGTGACATAGAAGATAAAACAGTTCCAGTTACAACAAGAGACTCGCCAGGATGTGAACAAGTATCCCGTAACACTCATTTTTCTGCGGAGAATGATGCTGAAGATTGTCTAGCAGAGGAAGACAGGGGGAAACAATGTTGCAGAAAAGTACGATCGACTACTGCGGTGGAAGGGAGGCTTTGTTCCATTCACAGAGCCATTTGTTCCTCTTCCTGCATCAGCTCCTATGGGACAAGTGACTTCTCTGAAATGATTCAGAACTCTGGTGATGTATGACGTGCTTCACAACTTGACAGACCAACCATATCAGAACAGCGAACACAAGACCAGAACAACAGTGAACACAAGCAAGTCAGAACTGAAACTGATGCTAGGCAAGTACCTCAGAATGGGACTTGCTCAAATAACTAGCATTCGCTGCTCCTGGGAGACACACATGGCCCACATATTGGTTTGTTGACGTTATGGTAAGAAATAGATTTTAAAACCTGCTGTCCTCCACTTCGAAAATAATTTGTTAGCAACTCATGAAACTAAAACTAATGATAAAGTCTGGAAAATTTGAACGTGGCTGAATCAATTCAGAAAAAAATGATCTGAAAGAAGTTCCAGAAGAAAACCAGTGTTGATGAAGTAACGATTGCTTTTAAAGGAAGAAGCACCAAGAAACATTAATGCAAAACCAAACCTACAAGGTGTGAATTCAAAATTTGGATTTCTGGCTATTTATATGACTGACATTTATCAGGGTACAGCAGGAAAAAATGTAAAAAGGAAGACAAAATTATGGGAAGGGCTCACATACGAAGTGCTAAAATTAACAGACAAGTTCCCAGAAAACCACAGTTTCAAGGTACATGCCGACAATTTGTTTACGATTGATATACTTGTTCAATGCCTTTTGAATAGAGGTATCTACTCCATTGAAACAGTAAGAGTAAATATGAAAGATTGTGACCTCCCCAACGTAAAATGCACGAAGGCTGAAGGAGGAGGAGCAATAGCATGCCTAGTAGACCACGCAGGGAGTGTCATCGTAGTGAGATGGTATGAAAACAGACTTGTTAATCTGCTGTCATCTTTAATTTTTGTTGAGCCCCTGGATAAGGCAAACAGATGGGATAGTTATTAAGAGAGTATTTTCAGGACTTAGGATCAGATGTTATCCAAGCTTACAACACTTAGATGTGTGGTATTGATGTAATTGGCAAACTGTCATCACTATACAGATACCACATAAAATCAAGGAAAGAAGAGCGGATGCAGCAACAGCCCTACCAATTGTGGACTGTCAAAAGGACAAGTATGTTTACTGGCCTATACGGAAGGAAACAAGAGGACAATGCAATATGTGTATCAAGATGGTATCATATGATGGCGTGAGAACCGTGAAGTATTTTTGTGTGTAGTTAAAGACAGAAATTGTTTCAGAAGATTTCCCACGTAAAAACTGACAAATTGAGTTAGCTAATAATTTCAGTTGCTGTTACTGTCATACTGTGAAATGTAATTATCAGTTGTATAAAATGTATTCAATAACTAAATTAGCTGGTGCTTTGTAGCGTATAATAACCAGTCTGTACAGAAGTGAGATATGTATGGCGACCTGCTGTTACATGATAATAATCTGTCATTTACTTCACACTAAATCTCATAATTAAAAGTAAATGCATTTCAAAGTAAGCAGCTGATATTAACATATTCATCTTTAAAACAGAATGTCCCATAAAAATGCAAATAAAGGAGATTTCTTAACTAGAATTTCTAAATTAAAATAAATTGTAACAACATGTTCCGCCATTCAGTATTCTTTGCTGTCTATTGCATGGTGTGAAAAATATGTCACACTAAAAGTTTGAGGTGAAAATGTCATAAAATAGCGAAAATAAGCAATAATAAGAGGTTTCGGTGAAATAAAACATTTGGAACTATGGGGAATGGTGTTAAGCATTATGTGGATAATTCAAGAAAGTCAAATACACAGGCAAGTTACTGCTGCTGCTGTATGCAGTGATCAGAGAAGGATTAGGGATTACACACAACGTCCATTTGTATACTTTTTGCGTGGAGAGATCCTGCGACGAAACAACAAGCGAGTATGATTAGAATTATCCACTCAGAGAATCATTTGATGTTAGTTGGGAGTCATTTGACAGTACTTGTACTCTCGTTTATTGCCTAGGTGAATCTCATGGATGCAGTTATTGACTGTGCTTGGGTGAAGCATAGCATTACGTATTCTAGGGGAGAAGAATTCCGCATTTCTCAGGACCTTAAGTGTATGGGGAGACCACGAACTGTACCCCTCCCCTAACCCCTATGGCATGGCTTCACGTAGTCTGATGCAGGTAACCTGGGATGAGCTTTTAGCATGCAGGAAGCAGACTGACTTCCAAGAACAGACTTTCCTGCACCCAGGATCCTCACAACTGACATAGAATGGGTGAATATGGGAAATCAGTTAATCGACTCTTTGCCAGAATTCAAATGAATTGTATCTACTGACAACCGCCATCAGCTAGCCTCTCGTGATTAGGTCGCGGAGATGTAGCAGTGTGGAGTCTCCATCCGCAGGACAAGCGTCAACCGTCCAACGGGTAAGTCTATAGAGAGATGCTTCCATGAAATAGGATAACTGGTGAGGTTTCACAGTTCTATACGACCTTCAATTGCTAAAAATCATCAACATCTTGATTCACTACATAAATATATATTACCTGGCCGAGCTCATGCTAAATGAGGCAATTAGAGGTGTGTTGTAGATGTACAAGACAAGTTAGAAGTACCTCTGAGGAGAACAGAAATATATTTGTTTTTTCTTTGGTGAATGCCATAGGAACTGTATTTTTTATTTAAGTTGTAAACAACTGTCCAAGTACAGATAGTACTGATATAGGAACTTAGAGGAAGGAAAGGGAGAAACTCTATCAATGATGAGTTTATGACACAGCTAGGAGTGATTTATGATTCAACAGAGAGCGAAGAGGCTCGAAGTATAGGCACGTGACCTGATTTGGGCTGGCTGTAAGCAAGAGTAGCATTAGATGAACAGCAGCCAACTGGAGCCTAAGGCATTGACCATCGCTATTCATATAAACACATGCCAGACAGCTGAAAGCGACCAACAACAGTGGTACTCTGCGTACTAGAGTTGGTAGCCTCATCGAATGCACATCTCCCCCTCCACTAGGACAGCAAAAATGTTTGCCTACTGTGACCCACTCTTTCCATGTGTCGTAAGTGACAGTGCTCAGGTCGAGAACTGTATGGGTTTTAAATCCTCACCAGTATACCTGCTTGTCGTTAGTCTTACCTGATTTTTAATATGTATCATGATGTAGACACCTCAGATAATGCAACCAGGAACCAGAAAAGTCTCCTCTGTAATTCCGATTGATTCACTTTCACGGCAAAAAATGGTATATAGACTTCAGTACTTTACTTTCACGTCATAGTCTTAATTCTGTCTTCCTCGACTCAAAAAACCTCACCATCAGCCATATATTTTGATATATATATATATATATATATATATATATATATATATATATATATATATATATATATATATGTGTGTGTGTGTGATATAACCCAAAATATGCGGCTGTTGGTAAAGTTTTTGAATCGAGAATTACGTACCAGCCGGTGTCCACTGGCCATTATGGACCGACAGAGACTATTAATCTTGTTGTTTAATGACTAAGATATTCATGCATAGGTAGTTCTTACCAAGGGAACAGTAACGCAATGAGTACTATTTTCTAGGTTCATTAAAGTGTTTTAATTTTCATCTGATGTCAGATTGTAACGTAACCTTATTTTGGTTTAGTCCACAAAATGGAACATATCTCAAAAATTGTAAATCGGTAATGTTTCTTAAAACATTTGTTGTTGACGTCTGTTTGACGTATAGGAGAGAATTCTCTATCCTGGAATGACGGTTGTCTGCCCTATCAGAGTCCTTGTTGAAGGCAATTGCAATACTGTGACTTTTCTGAGATCTGTAACCAAACTGGAGAAGAACACGCAGCTGTCCAGTCGAATCCCTTACAAAGAATAGGTATTGAACTAAACGAAAATTATGTTTCTAACTGCAGTTTAATATTATCTACGTAATCTTGATCTCAAAATCCTAATCACAATGTATTTAATGTGGTGTTCTCGTGTAATTTTTTTTTTTAATTGGAGGTCGTATTAAGAGGTCCTTGTGTTTACGTAGCTTCTTTCTTGTTAAGTTATAGCTGTAGATTTTATTACGAACCATAAATGTGTCTCAGGAACGTGGAACAAGACAAAACTATCCAGGATCCAGGTTAAAGACAATTTACCGTTATCGTGAACTAAACATTGATTTACTTCTCTGATGAAATTTTAACAAAGACAATGAATATTCGTAATCTGCTTTTACAATCTGAAATGTACCGTGGTTATGTTAAAACTCCTTTTTTGTGACAAAATTTATTTCAATGTTTACTTTCTACAGCGACCAGAGAGGCTAGGCTGACAGTTAATATTGACTGTTATTGAATATTGGACTATCGCTTAGAATAATTATCGTTAAACTGAAATTTTAGAAAACGAAAATATAATATGACCACTTCAATGCTGTCCCTATTCTTCATCTATTAATAATTTCAGTCTCTTTCACTCTCTCCGAAAACAAGGTGTCCTATTCCTTTAACTAATTTATCACACTTGGAAACGTTTGATTTTTGAAATCAGTGCTGACCATATGGCGAATTAATTTTTTTGTAATAAATCTGACAAAACACAGTTTTAATGCAGAGGCTGAAAATACCGCATAAGGTGTTTAATTATTTTATTTTCACACAACCGGTTTCGGACTGTTACAAGCCCATCCTCAGGTGTCGTAGCTGTGCTGTGGTCCCCGAGCGCCGCGTGTACCAGGCGCGGTGTGCTGCCCATGAGCGCAAAACAGAGCAATTTTAATGATACTGATACATTGTTTCGACTTAAAATTCACAATTACAAATCACATCGAAGCGGACAAGGCATGAAACCCCTGTGGTGGAGGTTCTATGAGTGCCTTTGTGGAGTTCACCAAGATTTGATGGAAAGTGAAGAGAGAAGGAACTTGGTCTTAGGATTCAGACTTTGGTCTGAAGAGGTTTTCTGATTCAGGCTCCACTCTGGAGAGGATTCTGGTCTTGACTCTTGTCATGCGTGGGTTGCACTTGGAACACTTGAACTGAGCGTGACTTCGCACTAGCTTTGGTTTTGACTGGGGAGCCTTTGATGAGGACTTAACTGTAACGACTGAGTAAACCTCAGTCATCTCGGCCAACTCGCTGTGCTTATTCGTGACAGGAATGTCACCTAAACATTTTTTCTCCTTGTTGATACTGCCATATAAGTGAATCAAATTTGTCCATAGTATGGCCGGCGAAGGGGAGTGTGACAAGCTGGAATCTGCCGAGTTTTCAGGGCTCAATTTGAGCGTAATTGAGATCCGTCTAACAGATCGCCAGCCACGACTTTGCACATTTCGTGCCCTCGATAACGAATTACAGGCCCCGCACATCGCTGCTCTGCAGTCGAGTGAACCACAACCGTCACCTGAGACAGCGCTACTCATCGATAAAGGGGCACAGTATTGTTGCTCCGGCTTGTTAGCGCAAACAGAACCACAGTTTCGCCAATTTTTCTCATCAGTACCTACGAAATATTGCTTCTGGTTAGAATATCCATCAGTCTATTCAGTGTTAGATTATTTCAGATAGCGTTATCCATGTTTTGAGCCGGAGTAAATAGTTCAGCCAGACAAATCTTGTTCTTTGCCAACCACCACCACATAGTGTAAGGCTAACTGTTTGTTGCATCTATATGTGTCCCCAACAGTTCATGTTTTATTGTCGTCATGCATGACATGATTTGTTTGTCCCGTTTTTTATCAACAAACTTGTGCCATAACTTTTGTAAAAGATAAAGCCCGTGTTGATATATCAGTCATCCATCAACACTTGACTGCAATAATGACAGAGCCAACATTTCACTAATGTTATTTCAGCTTTCGAATTCAATTATATTCTGATAAATGTGATAGCGTCTAACGCATGCTAACAACAAAAATCATAGTCAAAGGGAAAAGTCAATTTAGCAGGCACCCAGTCCAGGTAGTCAAGTGGAAAGCTTAAATGTTAAGGTTATAGCTGTCGGGGCGTAAACTCACAGTCGCATGTAGCCCTTCAAATCATACCGCAAGTCCAGTGTAGTCTTGTAACTGTTACCTTTACTTTCTAAAACTAATATTCATGCCTCGAGGTCCTTTATAGTTTCCCTTTCGCATGGGAAATCCCATCCCCGAATACAAGATATCCATAAAGGCAGTGGCTTTTCAGTTCTTCCTTCTGGATTACAACATCGATCTGTATTGGAAACTTTACAGTCTGTGATGCCCCCAAAATCTCCAGAACCCTTACATTCCTTACTTTTTAAACTGAGCTGTTTCTAAAAATTGTAGCTCACGACGGAATTAGTAGCTCTAGTATCAATAATTATATCTGTACGTATATTATTTATAGATGGCTTAATCATAGCCTGTATCATAATGTCTTCAACTGATTTACACTTTCTGGGTTCTTTACTAAGTCCGTCCAGTAAATTTATGCCGTTATTATACGGTAGCATTAATACTCGGTTTCAACCATTGCCTCCCTCATTCTCAGCGACCAGTCTCGGAAGGCAAAGACTAGTCCTTCATTTCCAATTTTCCGTATAGGTTTGTCCGCTACGGGATTCTTTCGTAACGTCTAGTACGTGTACACCATGACTAGCTTCCGTCACGATTTAGTGTACTTAAGATGGGTGACGTCTTACTACTCTAGTGTTTTAAATGTTGTTGCATCAGTAAATACTGTTCAGTAGCAACAGCAGCAGTAGAAGGCAGCCATTTTGGCTCCACCGATTATTCATGTTTTGATTATGAAGGTGATAATTCCGATTATTAAAGTTACCGTTACATCTTCTTTTGTGGCTATTATGGTTGGGCTGTTGGTACTTGCTTGAATTGTGACTTCACAGGACACGAATTGATGATTAAAATTACTGGGTGGAGCTGGCTCATAGGCAAAGCTTCAAATTTCCATTCCCACTTGCATTTCCATTTCATTTCGATTTCGGTTATAATTATTATTATTACAATTTTTGTTATGTCCTTTATTATGGTTATGGTTATTTTCTCTAGACCTTCCACAAAAATTTTAATTACTGGCGTATCTGTTCATTTGTTTAGAATATTGACTGGTGAGTTGGCTTTCAACATTGACAGTGCTTCGGGAGGTGAGATGGGTTCGTACTAATACCGTGTTTTATTAACGGAGCCCTCGAAATATTTCCATAAGCTACCTTTCCTGGGATTGTAGTATTCAGGACAATAAACCTTTCTTGTTTGCTAGCTGGCAATGAATCAGCGTTCGAAATCTTCGTGCTTGTCACAAGGCAGTATCATCGATTATGTGTGACAGAACGAACTATACTTTACAATATTCGTTCCACGATCGTGTAAATTTGTTCCGAAAACATTTTATGAATGTTATCTGATGTCGGATATCCTACGAAGAATAAGTCTGGAAATGTCAATTCTTAAAATTGATCTTTTCAAGTTTTAGTAATGACAGACGGACGCCATCTTCTTGGCTCATCTATACTTTTGGAATAAGGTCTCGGCATAATACCCTCATTGCCGTATCATTAATGGTTCAAATGGCTCTGAGCACTATGCGACTTAACTTCTGAGGTCATCAGTCACCTAGAATTTAGAACTAATTAAACCTAACTAACACAAGGACATCACACACATCCATGCCCGAGTTAGGATTCGAACCTGCGACCGTAGCTGTCGCTCGGTTCCAGACTGTAGCGAATAGAACCGCACGGCCACTTCGGCCGGCGTATCAGTACTGACGAGATTCATTTTCGCTCAGCTTCGTCTTAGTTGGAAAAATGCCCTGCACTTTGCTGTTACTAACGGAGACGTCGCTTTCGGTTCATACAGCCTTTCAGTTACATTCGTCCTTATATTTAGGAAGTCCAAGTACTACTTTATCCCTAATTTGCCGAAATTCGGCTTTGAAATATTCGATATTGCCTTGTGCACCGTGTCTGAACCTTTATTAGCTGAATGAATAGCAGAAGCTAATTCGGAATTTACGTTTGTATTGAATTCAGCATTTTTGTTCTCCATTCCATCGGGAATCTCGTTTACCCACTTTCTACTTTGCTTCACGAGAAATTCGCCTACGTTTCCCTTGGTTTCTACTTCAAGGTGCGACAGTTTATCAGTCACTGACTCGAAGTCTTTTCAGTTTTTCATGGAAACTTTCTATGTGTAATTTTAACTGAGCAACTAAGGCTTATGAACTTTCGTAGGTCCTTTGTATTTCAGCCAACTCATTGCAGACCAGATGTATGTCGTCAAAAGTCTTTTTATCCCTCTCCGAGAGTCTGGTTCTGATTCCTTTCTCTGTCCATTTCTTCCTTTTTCTTCTCCCTATTTTCTTCTTTCTTTGCTAGTTCATAAAGTAATCGCTTGTTCCTCTCTTCCTGTCTCTTTTCCCCTTCTTAATCTTTCTCTACTGGTTTAGTGAGTATCCGTTTGTCCCATTCTTCCCGTTTTTCATCTAATCTCACCTAGAAGAGTCGCAAACGAAACAGAAGCCATTTTCCGGGTAAGTATTTCTGCTGATTTTGCAACTGATTTTATGTGTTCCTGAACCTTATCGGATACAACTGTTTCCGAATTATCTTCGTTGATCCATTATGGGTCGTGGGACGACAGCTGGCATGAACTCCTTGATGCAATAATTTACCAACAGCCGTATGTATTGTAGAAAATTATTATATTTTATGACCTTCTCTGTGCCCCCAGTTTCGGCATTACATTGATGCCATCTTCAGGCCCCACTCGTCACAGTCGTAAAATCACTATACACGGAAGGAGCCATATAACTGGATCCGTGAACAAATCGTCCTCCAACAACTCTTGGTGGCCAGGCGACACAGACTATGGCGAGTGGGGCCTAAAGATGGCATCAATGTAATGCCGAAACTGGTAGCACATAGGAGTTCATAAAATAAAATAAATTTCTTCAAAACATACGGCTGTTGGTAAATTATTGCATCAAGAAGTTTCCGAATTAGGTTCACGATGTTCAGTAATCGAGGCAGTTGGACCTCGGCTCCATGATTCAAGATCATTGACTCTGTTAATTGCAGATTTATGTATCATTGCTGTTTCATTATGATCAAAATATATTAAATTTTATAGCGATCCGAGATCTGAAAGTCTATGGGCATCCAATCACTGCCATAAGAAAACGATAATCGTAGACATTATCTTGATAGTTATAATGCACTATCGCCAAAAAGCCCAATAAACCCACTCAACAAGTCTATTCCCCATCGATGTTAGCACACACCTAACGGGAAATTCACAATGTTCTAACTAACGAGCAGTAATTACAAAACACTGGCCTTCAGCTAATTACTGATGTAAATTACTGCACTACTACTCATCAAGATGAAGGAGCTACCGTTCGTAGAGTGAGCAATTTCACCAGGAGTACTTCAGTATTCAGCTACATTTTGACTGATGAAATTTTCTATCAGTGAAACTATGTTGAACTTAAGAACTAGTACAATAAAGGAGCATGAAATAAAAAGAATAGCGGATTATCTACAATAAAATAAACAATACACACAGTTAAATAATTACACTTCACTAACTGTCCGTGATTTTGCAATTAATGATGTCTTGAAATAAAGACGATTACCAATTATGTGATTTGTTTTTTTAGCCCCGGTTGTTTTGTATTTATTGTAGATGTCAGTTGTCTCGTAGGCCTGGTTGAAATCCGTACTCATATCCGTTCTTTTGTTAATGTTCCTTCTATCTGCAATCGGTCGAAAACCGATTCCCCTGCGTTGGTGAGATTAAGATCAAAGCCTTACCCGTCGTATTACTGAAGTTTCAAAATTTTTTGTGAAGTTTCGAGCTGGACCCCAAATGTTCTTAATAACGAGCCCCACGGTGGCATGCGCCAGTGTATTTAATCTGGTGTTCTTCTGGGAATTATTCATTCACGGTCGTATTAAAAGTTCGCTGTGCTTACGTGATTTCTTTCTTGTTTTGTTCCAAAAGTATATTTTATTATGAGGCACACATCGTTGTATCTCAAGGACGTGGAAGAAGACACCATCCATGATGCAGGTTAAATACAGTTTACTTTTATCGTGAACTAAAAGCAAAGATATATGTTCATTATCTGGTTTTATAGTATTGGCCTCAGAATACTGAAATGTACCTTGGTTATATTTTGAACTCCTTCTTCGTAGCATAACTGACTTCAATGCTTTCTTTGTACAGCGACCAGAAATGCTAGGCTGGTAGTCTATATTGGTCAATTGTTGAAAAATGGACTATCGCTTAACGTAATGTTTGCTACGTTAAAATTTCTGAAAATGAATATCAATTATTATCACATCAGGGCTCTTCGCAGTCCTTATTCTTTATCTGTTAATAATTTGAATCTCTTTAAAAATCTCAGAAAACAAAGCTCAACAGGAGGCTCTTTACGCAGCCTCGATGTTAATATTACCTTCAAACGTCTCACCCATGCCGACATAGACCCCTCAGCGTCCCCTGCAGCGACGTATGCGCAACAGCCGCCTCCGAAAAACGATAGACCACTTCCGATTTACACCACCTCGAGTCCTTCTCTGACTTCACAACTGATGAGTAATAGTTTGAAATGGCGGGGAAATTTGAAAATGCAAGAACACACTGATGCCTGAGTCCATTGAAAAATAGCAGGAAATTTTACACTGTCCTAAGGTTAAAATAAACAAAGGCTCACATTTACTTCTCACAGTAATGTGTTATTTCAGTTGTCGTGGTAAGTAATTGTAGAATTCTAGCAAACTTTACCCCTTGGATAACTCATACTGCAAGGGTTCAGTTCCTATGTTTGTAATATATAGTACCAAAATAAATTAATGTGCTGGAGGTGTGGCAGCTATTACGCAAGCCAGCCTTCTTTCTATGCAGACGCTACAGATATGTCAAAACGTGTTAATTTATAAGTACGCATCAGATATCCCCTAAAGTTGAGAACGAAACATTAAGTGATAAGTCAGTTGATCAGCCCCCCTCTAAATGGTAAAATCAGGGATGTCGAAAAGCAGCATCTCATGAGAATAGTGCCCAGTAGCTTTCCTGTGTGTTGTATTTTGAGACCAAAGCTCTACGACAGTGCAAGATGCAACACGCCAGGAGCCTCCTGCCACGTTAGATGCTGAACTGAGTAGCTAGGTATTGGCCTACGGGAACTCGCATTTTCCGCTGTAGAAAGCTGTGAGAACTGAAGGAGGCACCCCTGGTGACAGACCTAGCCATTCAGCGCAGCAAGGTCTGCTACCCGCCCTTCCCAGTACATACACAGCGAGGTGGTGACAGTACTTGCAGTCTCTTTGCGTGGAGAGGTTTTAATACTTACGTGAATGTGTGCACCCCTTAAGGTGCCCTGACATGCTGTAGCTCATTACCTAAGAGTGTGTAGTAACTACGACCCAGATAAAATTTGAAAAGAAGTGATACAATGGCTCGATGTTTTAGAAATGAAAGTTCTCGGGAAAAGACAGAAAATGAGAAAATCTAAGATCCAGGAAATCAGATTCTGCATCTATTCCAATCTAGAGAGTTCATCCACCGATTTGGCGTCGTTCCAAGTAGATATGACAGCATTTATTGAACGAATATAGAGAGAGGCTACTGGGTTCAAGCACCCACATGAAACTTCAACAGTGTGACCCTGTGAGATCTC
The DNA here is from genome assembly GCF_021461385.2 of Schistocerca piceifrons. Taxonomy (NCBI): domain Eukaryota; kingdom Metazoa; phylum Arthropoda; class Insecta; order Orthoptera; family Acrididae; genus Schistocerca; species Schistocerca piceifrons. The sequence goes on along the minus strand of NC_060144.1, from coordinate 286,001,838 downwards.
AAATTAGGACTTTAGGAGGGAAGGGAAAAGTTGATAATCTTAAAAAGAATGTTTGAAAATGGTTCAAATGGCTCTAAGCACTATGGGACTTAACATCTGAGGTCATCAGTCTCCTCGACTTAGAACTACTTAAACCTAACTAACCTAAGGACATCACACACATCCATGCTAGAGGCAGGATTCGAAACTGCGACCATAGCAGCCGCGCGGCGACGGACTGAAGCGCCTAGAAAAGCTCGACCACAGTGGCTGGCAACTGTTACACAAGATATGAGTGTAAGGGATGTGGTATAATTAGAAACTTGTAGTGATACAGAGACGAATACACAAAGATCACTGGTTGGAATTCGTTAAGGAGACGTCCAAGTCAGTTATTTACTTGGTACCAAGGCTCAAATAAGTCGTTCTTTTTTCTGATAAAGTTGTTCTCTGCTTTTGAATTTATATGGCGTCTCTATACTCAAAAGCAGAGAAGAACGACTTATTTATATGGTGTCTCTCCTCCTCCATGAACCGTGGACCTTGCCGTTGGTGGGGAGTATTGCGTGCCTCAGAGATACAGGTAGCCGTATCATAGATGCTACCACAAAGGAGGGGTATCTGTTGAGAGGCCAGACAAACGTGAGGGGCAGCAGCTTTTTTTAGTAGTTGCAGGGGCATCAGTCTGGATGATTAACTGATCTGGCTTTGTAACACTAACCAAAACGGCCTTGCTGTGCGAACAGCTGAGAGCAAGGGAAAACTACAGTCGTAATTTTTCCCGAGAGCATGCAGCTTGACTGTGTGGTTAAATGATGATGGCATCCACTTGGGTAAAATATTCCGGAGGTAAAATAGTCCACCATTCGGATCTCCAGGCGGGGACTACTGAGGTGGAAATTGCTATCAAGAGAAAGAAAACTGGCGTTCTGCGGATCGGAGCGTGGAATGTCAGATCCCTTAACCGGGCAGGTAGGTTAGAAAATTTAAAAAAGGAAATGGATGGGTTAAAGTTGGATATAGTAGGAATTAGTGAAGTTCGGTGGCAGGAGGAACAAGACATTCGGTCAGGCGAATACAGGGTTATAAATACCAAATCAAATAGGGGTCAAGCAGGAGTAGGTTAATTATTGAATAGGAAAATAGAAATGCGGATAAGCTACTACAAACAGCATATTGAACGTATTATTGTGGCCAAGATAGATACTAAACCCACGCCTACCACAGTAATACAAGTATATAAGCCAACTAGCTCCGTAGATGATGATGAGATTGATGTAATGTGTAATGAGATAAAACATATGATTCAGATATTGAAGGGAGACGAAAATTTAATAGTCGTGGGTGACCGCAACTCTACAGTAGGAAATGGAAGAGAAGGAAACGTAGTAGATGAATATAGAATTGGAGTAAAGAATGAAAGAGGAAACCGCCAGGTTAGAGTTTTTCACAGAGCATAACTTAATCATAGCTAACACTTAGTTCAAGAATCATAAAAGATGGTTATATACATGGAAGAAGCCTGGAGACACTGAAAGGTCTCCGATAGATTATACAATGGTAAGACAGAGATTCAGGAACCAGGTTTTAAATTGTAAGACATTTCCAGGGGCAGATGTGGACTCTGACCACAATCTATTGGTTATGAACTGTAGATTAAAACTGAAGAAACTGCAAAAAGGTGGAAATATTAGGAGATTGGATCTGGAAAAACTGAAAGAACCAGAGATAGTAGAGAGCTTCAGGGAGACTATTAGGGAACGATTGACAAGAATGTGGGAAAGAAATACGGTAGAAGAACAATGGATAGCTTTGAGAGATGAAATAGTGAAGGTAGCAGAGGATCAAGTAAGTAAAAAGACGAGGGCTAATAGAAATCCTTGGGTAACAGAAGAGATATTGAATTTAATTGATGAAAGGAGAAAATCTAAAAATTCAGTAAATGAAGTAGGCAAAAAGGAATACAAACGTCTCAAAAATGAATCTACATGAAGTGCCAAATGGCTAAGCAGGGATGGCTATAGGAATATTAAAGAGACCTCTGGAGAAAAAGCCACTTGCATGAATATCAAGAGCTCATATGGAAACCCAGTTCTAAGCAAAGAAGGGAAAGCAGAAAGGCGGAAGGAGTATATACAGGGTTTATACATGGGGGATGTTCTTGAGGACAATTTCATAGAAATCGAAGAGAATGTAGATGAAAATGACATAGGAGATATGATGCTGCGTGACGAGTTTGGGAGAGCACTGAAAGATCTATGTTGAAACAAGGCCCCGGAAGTAAACAACATTCCATTAGAACTGCTGCCAGCCTTGGGAGAGCCAGGCCTAACAAAACTCTACCATCTAGTGAGCAAGAAGTATGAGACAGGCGAAAAACCCTCAGACTTCAACAATAATATAATAATTCCAATCCCACAGAAAGCAGGTTTTGAGAGATGTGAAAATTACTGAACTATCAGTTTAATATGCCACGGCTCCAAAATACTAACACGAATTCTTTACAGACGAATGGAAAAACTGGTAGAAGCCGACCTCGGAGGTGATTAATTTGGATTCCGTAGCAATGTTGGAACACGTGAGGCAATACTGACCCTACAATTTATCTTAGAAAATAGATTAAGCAAAGGCAAACCTACGTTTCTAGCATTTGTAGACTTAGAGAAAGCTTTTGACAACGTTGACTGGAATACTCTCACTCAAATTCTGATGGTGGCAGGGGTAAAATACAGTCAGCGAAAGGCTACTTACAGATTGTACAGAAACCGGTGGCAGTTTTAAGAGTCGAGGGACATGAAAGGGAAGCAGTGGTTGGGAAGGGAGTGAGACAGGATTGTAGCCTCTCCCCGGTGCTATTCAATCTGTATATTGAGGAAGCAGTAAATGAAACAAAAGAAAAGTTCGGAGTAGGTATTAAAATCCATGCAGAAGAAATAGAAACTTTGAGTTTCGCCGATGACATGGTAATTCTGTCAGAGACAGCAAAGGACTTGGAAGAGCAGTTGAACGGAATGGACAGTGTCTTGAAAGGAGGATATAAGATGAACATCAACAAAAGCAAAATGAGGATAATGGAATGTAGTCAAATTAAATCGGTTGATGCTGCGAGAATTAGATCAGGAAATGAGATGCTTAATGTAGTAAATGAATTCTGCTATTTGGGGAACAAAATAACTGATGATGGCCGAAGTAGAGAGGATATAAAATGTAGACTGGCAATGGCAAGGAAAGCATTGCAGAAGAAGAGAAATTGTTAACATCGAGTATAGATTTAAGTGTCAGGAAGTCGTTTCTGAAAGTATTTGTATGGAGTGTAGCCATGTATGGAAGTAAAACGTTTGCGATAAATACTTTAGACAAGAAGAGAATAGAAGTTTTCGACATGTGGTGCTACAGAAGAAGAGAAATTTGTTAACATCGAGTATAGATTTAAGTGTCAGGAAGTCGTTTCTGAAAGTATTTGTATGGAGTGTAGCCATGTATTGAAGTAAAACGTGGACGATAAACAGTTTAGACAAGAAGAGATTAGAAGCTTTTGAAATGTGGTGCTACAGAAGAATGCTGAAAATTAGATGGGTAGATCATACAACTAATGAGGAAGTATTGAATAGAACTGGAGAGAAGATAAATTTGTGGCACAACTTGACTAGAAGAAGGGGTCGGTTGGTAGGGCATATTCTGAGGCATCAAGGGATCACTAATTTAGTGTTGGAGGGCAGCGTGGAGGATAAAAATCGTAGAGGGAGACCAAGAGATGAATACACTAAGCAGATTCAGAAGGATGTAGGTTTCAGTAGGTACTGGGAGATGAAGAAGCTTGCACAGGATAGAGTAGGATGGAGAGCTGAATCAAACCATTCTCTGGACTGAAGATCACAAGAACAATAACATTGCGTCTGTGTACGCTACACACTAGCACAGACCTGATTGTATCTTAAAAATATTATAGCGTGGATGGGAGGAATTTCGTGTTTCTTTGTGCCAGTGCATGATTTGTTAATGCCCTAAGACACATCGGGGCGACTCCGCTATGTTAGTCTGCGGTCTGACGACGTCACGAAACAACCGTTGTATGGATACGTACGAGGAGCGTTCAGTAAGTAACGCAACACCTTCGTTCTAAAGTCAGTTGGTTTTATTCAGGATTCCAATAGACCATTTTATTCCCCAGTCTTTTCGCTATAAAGTCCTATATTTCAACATAAACTTCGTTCACAACGACGGCCTTAAACCACCTTACTGGCGGGCCTCCACGCACTCATCGTACCACGCCAATCGTCGGAGCTAATGTACTGCTGCATCCGTAACATCCCCATTATACACGTACTGCTTCCCGCCAAGTGCATCTTTCATTGAGCCAAACGGATGAAAATCGGAACCTACGAGATACAGACTGTAGGGTGAATGAGGAAGAACAGACCTTACAAGCTTTCTAATCTTGACTCGGGTGCGCAGACTTGTGTAAGGCCTGCTGTTGTCATAGAGAAGAGAAGTTCGTTTGCTCTTTTGTGGCGACGATCACTCGGAGATCGTTTCTTTAATTTTCTAAGGGTAGGACAATACAATTAAGATGTGGTCATTGGACCATGAGGGGGGGGGGGGATGAAACAGAATATCCCCTCCACATTCCCTGATTACCGTCGACATGATTTTACCGGCTGAAGGTGCGGATTTGAACATTTTCTTTGCAGGGTAGTTGGTACGGGCCACTCGATGGTGTGTTACCCCGTTGCGATACCACCTCATGGGCGTTCTGCAGTTGGTAACGGAACAACATGTTTTCTTTACAGGCTGACGGTAGTAGCGGAGGGTCTGGCGGGCCCGATTGTGTGTGCCTGCTGAACCAAACCTCCAGTGGCTTTATACCACGCGCGCCCTATGCCGCCGCGATACAGGACGACTGTCGCTAGTCTTTCAGACACGTGCACTTGGAGCCTCTGTGCACCGACACCATCATTCTTATTTACTTCAGGGAGCCTCGTCCTGGTTGAAATTGTCATAGCAGGACGCAGTTTTTTGCTGCATTATTTGTAGTGAAAAATACACGTGGAAAAATACAACCTACGTTGGTTGTTGCATTAATTTTCTCACTAATAATTTCTGCTCCTGTCCGGCATTCCTACTACTACAGCTGCCGCCACTCTCTGAAGTCTATCTCTCCCTACCGTTCTGTATTAAGTCGTACAGCACAAATTAATTACCATTTGTTTCCAGTTCGAGGTGGTGAACCCATTCCTGTGACAATGTCAGCAAATAATCGCCACGATCAGCCTCAAAGCGTAAGCAGTTCCGCACGAGATCGTCCTTTGTTGTTCTCTGTGGTGTCCTGTTAGACAGCGAGAAACCAGTCAGGCGCACACTTTTGAGTATCCCAACCGGTGCACGAGTATGTCAGCACAGCCAACAGAGATGTGTGGTTGAGCAGCGATGTTTCTGTGTGTCTATGATAGGTAATGAGAATGGCCGCACGTTCCAACACAGCAGTAGTTACAGCTCTGAGAGGTCTATTGGCATGCGGAAAGTCGTATGAGTTTACACGACCATATTCCGCTGCGATAGACACTTCACCCTATGACACTGTGCATTGGTTCACTATCAGGTCGCCACAGGCATTCTGCACGCTCCAGTGGTATCTTCAACGCTTTAATTTTCCTCCAAAAAGAAACTCAATGATAGCTCTCGGCTTCGAACGCTCCTCCATAACAGACGCCATTCTGAAGGCTTCGTGTAGCGTCTCCAGTTATCGGAATTTCAAGTGACTACATTGGGAGCATTATACATTGATTGTCCCTTGTATAAACAGTTCGTCTTTTGAGATTGTTCAAATTTGCAACTGCTATTTGAGTCTTTACAGCCTCTGATGTCCCCAGCATTGGTAGACGCTGGTCACAGAAATATGATCTGGAAAATGGCGTAAAGCGCTTAAAACGAAATCCCCCAAAGTTAGAGGAACTCTGGAAGCATTGAGCAGTAATAAAGAAAAATACACACGAATTTTTAGTAAGTCAACTATCTATTTTTTCAGCCTGGTTCTGGGGAGTACATGTACATTCCGGATACGGATCACATGCCGAACAGGGCCACACTCACACTGACATCGCCGCCGCGGCGCTTGCATCGGCAGGTGAAGCGCCAGCCGGGCAGGTGCGCATCGCTCCCTCCCACCTGGCAGCCAGCAGCGGCTCGCTGAGTAATAACCGGGCGCCGGCAATATTTATCGCCCGTAATAACGTGAGATATAGGCGCCCGCCGGCAATCACACTTTTCATCTCGCCGCCGAATTGACACGTGCCCAGTATGACGCGTGCATTATTAAAGGCCCATGCGTGGCGGCTGCCAGCTGGACCTATCGATCTTTCGCCACTGTGCGATGTTTCGTTCTGTGTGCCAACATGCAGGGACGGCTTTCAGGTACAAGCGATGAAGAGCATGTTTTATGGGTTCCCTTTTTTTCCGTTCGCACGGGCTACGTTCTACATGTACAGCACTTAAATGATCGTGATGTAGATACCATGAGCTTTCCGTTTACGGCAGTGTTGGGTGTACTAAAACTGTAAATGACTGCTTCGAAATACAGGGAAATCGTTTCATTCACTAAGCCCAAACCGCTCTCTATAAAGTGTGACCTTACAGGCATTGGTACCCTGTATCATCGAACAATCTCCGCCATACAACACGTACGTAGTCACACGTTCCCTGATAATGATGATGTGGTGTCACCGCCAGACACCACACTTGCTAGGTGGTAGTTTAAATCGGCCGCGGTCCATGTAGTACATGTCGGACCCGCGTGTCGCCACTGTGATCGCAGACCTAGCGCCACCACCAAGGCAGGTCTCGTGATACGAGAGTGGACTCAGCCCCAGTTGTACGAGAACCAAGCTACCGCCCAGTTGTACGCGAACCTAGCTATCGCCCAGTTGTACGAAGCCTTTCTCTCTCATTAGCCGAGAGACAGAATAGCCATCAGAAGTTAATGGCTACGAACTAACAAGGAGCCATTTGTAGCAGTGCCTATAGCTTCGAGTATTCAAGAGAGATGTATTCCAAGGAATCAATAAAAGTTAAGTAAAAAGCATCTACATACTTTTCTTCTTATTCATTCATAAGTTCTCATGTTCCAGACTTCACGCCCGTCTGCGTTATGCCGAGCGTGCACTATCGGCCACAGCGTTAGTTTAGCATTCCTTTTCAGCAATCCACATCACGGTGTCGGTCCAGCTACCGACACTACAGATGAAAAAGAAGAAATCTTATATATTGTGTTTTGTAATATGAAACTGTAAGGTATGTTTGTTCCTTATTTCGTTACAAGCTTCGAACGTGGGACCTACCAGTAACAGAAATATCAGTTTTCCGATCGTCAAGCTGCTCTCTGTTCTGATCAACGTGGGCATTAATACGACGGCCGATATCCAAAGCAGACCTACGGAAGCGTTTCGCCAGAGCCCACGTAAATAACTGAAACAAATGGAATTAATGGTTGTAAACTGTATTGAAATAAAATATGTAAGAATTCCATGTTCAGATCTAGCCACGAGGAGATGAAATAAATATACGTATGAGTTATTAATTTTTAATACGTGGCAATATTGCTACAGTGTACCTGTTATTGTAATAAAGTTGTTAAGAGAAGAACACAATAATTTTGATAATTATCGAAAATTTTGTTGAAGGTAGATAAGTGGCTAAGCGATTTGAGAAGTCTGTTGTGTGTCAATCAAGCGAAGTTCCTAGGCCCTACATTTTCTTTTAGTACGCAGGTTAAGTTTAGAGACAAGATAGTAAAATCTCTGGTTTAGTGAAATGATGTATTTGTGATTTGTGGAATTTATTTGACGACAATTTAAACAAAAGTAAGGCAAATAAGGCTAAAGTAAAGAATTATGTTAAAATCAGTTTTTGCATGGGAATTTTTAATCACGAAATAGAGACAATCTCTGCAACCAACGCGAAACTTATACCAGCGACGATAACATTATCTTTGAATGTTCTAAGTTACGCTGCATACAGTACTAATAAAAAAGGATATCTTTTCCAGGAAACAACTCTGATTCATAGTGTTTACAAGTTAAAGCATTCACTAAGACAGATAGCTCAGAGTAATTGAATAGAATTAATTGCGGACTTCGGCACAAATAAATACCGACAGGCAGAGATAATATGTTCTTTACATGGAGTGAATATCTGTGGGTTACTATACCAACAAGATATCAACAAGGCCACGATATTGCGATTTTATAATAACAAATATATTTGAAAGCTATTGATCATAACAAGCTTTTGCCCTCTGCTACCGAACGCCAAAATTGAACCTCCAAGTATAATAAAATTTGTCTTCAAAACTAACGAGTAGTGTGTGCCTGTTTCACAAATTAAACACTGATGCAACAGCATATCGTATCTGACAAGTGTCATTTTTCGTCGATCAGTAAGAAAATATCATGAGCCACTGAAAAGGTCATAGTCACTGCACCAGTAGTGAATATCAAGATTGCTATGATGTCATCATATCTAGAAATACAGGAAATGAAAATAAAACCATCCACTATAAAGGTAACGGCTAGTTTACTCACTTCATAGTTCAGGGAATCCAACCTTATAACAATGGGACGAGCTGAGCTCTCGGTAGGAGAGAGAGTTGAACCTAGGAACAGGTATCAAACTTTCACCTCTAACCTGCACTGTAACAGATGTTTAATATTTTCTCTTATTCCTTTTTTCAATGATGGCATTTACAATTTATGTGCTGCAGCCTTTGCGTGGAACCAAAAAGAATTCTACTGGAAGTTAAGGTTTTACCAAACGTGAGAACATAGTTCAAGATACACAACTCTCATGTACCTATGCGCAAATAATGTATTGAAATTTAAAAGCGTTGCAATCTTAAAAGTTTATGAATATTGTATTTAAGTTACATTCTGTTACATTATTACTCAACTACACAAGTCAGTAAGTGAAATCAAACCAAGCAGAACTATTATAAAATACAAGTTGCGACTTAAATATATTTTAAAATAGATGCTTTTGGAAAGCCGCATATTTCCATTTCCAAGACACAGAAAATTGTTAAGACGTTACAGAAATTCAGCTCATTTGCAAGTATCATTTGTTCTGCTGTAAAAGCCCTTCTGTTTCAAGGTACAAAGTGGGGCACGACCGACGACTTATGGCCTAACTGTCCACATGTTATACAAACAGTTCTAAAACCATATATAGCATTTTCCTCAGTTTCGTATACAAGATGTCCCAGTCATAAGGGGCTTGTTATAAAATTCTTATTAAAGAAGATATGAACCTAAATTGGTACGTGACATACCTTTAAGGCTGAGAAATGAAGGTCCAGTGCCAGAGGTACTAGAATTGACCTCCCCCCACTTGTATGCGCAGTTAAACATGGTACTGTGTAATCCTGAATGTTGGTTTCAGAGTAGCGGATTTCGAGGCGGATGTCCTCACATAACTCGTATACGTGGCAGCATCTGTGAAATATGGCAGCAGTGAGATTCTGCGAGCTGTGTGTGGGCCTGGTGTTTCAATGTAGCGTGGCTTATTGGTAGGGCTGTACTTTTGGACTTGCTTCTTTTGGTACCGTAATGTTTAATTCTGAAGATCAATCAACACTTTGTGAAACAGAGTCGGAGAAGTGGTTTCTTGAATTACTGTCAGAAAGTGTTTTTATAACATTTCGGTAGTTGACGGACACCACCTAAACACCGCATTTAAGACCTCGTGACGAAGCACAATGTCAGATCTGCAGGGGGTAGGACTGTGAGGAGGGAGGCTGCGCGTGGAGGTGGGGGGGGGGGGATGGGAGGAAGAGTGGCTGAGGCTAAGACAACGTTGTTTGCGTCGCCCACAAATTCTCTTCGCTGTTTACCGTAGGAATTTGAACTATCTCGCAGCACTTGTCTAAGAGCTGCTAAGAAATCAGGCCTGTGTCCGTACAAGTTTACAAATGCTCATCAACTGATGCAAATTGACAATAATAAATGCCTAAATACTGATCCTGGTTTCAGAGATGAAATGAATGAAATGACAGGAATATTGTAGTATACGTGCTACACAGATTAAGTGTAGTTCCACTTGTTAGGATACGTGAACATTCATAATCACAAATTATGGAGGAGCAGCAACAAACATTCGTTGAGGCACCCTATTAGTAATAGAAAATGCGCATCCTGTGCATTATCACAGCACCATATCATTGGCCAATTATCATGTTTTTCAACACTACTGTCACCAGTGGAGTGTACTGTTCCATGAATTCGTGAACCAGTCGGCTGATGAGGACATGAATTTGTTAACCAGTTGGCTGATGAATAACTGGAACATGGCTGATACCAGGAAGGCGAGGCAACATTCCACACGTTCAAAGCGAGTATGGCTATGGTGGAAACATTTTTCTTTGAAAGAATGACTTCCAAAGGATTTCGGCCCTAAAATCGACCCGATCTGACCCCCGCTGATTTTTTATGTGAATTCGCCTTAAGGGTAATGTTTACAAGAACGAACCATGCATTATTAACGAGTCATGTGAGAACACCCGCCGTGAAACCCAGGCAGTCACGGCGAAGAATCTGACAGCAACATTCACGAACATGAAGTGCCCTCTTCAAATGTGAGTACAGGTGGAGGGAGGACACTTCCGACAACATTTGCATTGTGCCTTAGTTTCTCAGACATAAAAGTATCGCATGATCAAATTTGGTTCTCACATCCTATTTTATAAGGGGGAACAAAAAGTTTCCTTTCGAAGGGCATACATACCAGAATGTGTACGCCGATCAGGCAAACTCGATGTGATCACTGAAGCAATCATCCCATCGACAATAGAGGTTGGAAATTCCTGTTTGATAAACATATTGTCCTTTTGAGTGAAGAGTTCCGTAACTGCCTGATGCACATCGTCGTTCGACAGGAATCATCAAACTGCCAAGGCATTTTTAAGGGACCGAAGGGTTGCTAATTGCATGGGTGGCTTCTCAAGTATCTCCCACTTGTCCATAACGGATGACGCTGGTCTTGGCGTACCATTCCACAACGACACGAAATGTATTCACAATAGCGAATATGAACAACTATCAACTGTGTAATGGAATGACAGCTACGAGACTCGATACCGGATTTCCCGCTTATCGCGAGCGGTCGCCTTACCATCTGGCTACCCGAGCACGACTCACTGCCAGATCTCAAACTTCCGTTCGTCGTCAACCATGTTTCTGTAACCTGTACTCATACATCGATTATTTATATTCCCGCGCAGGGAAGGCATTTTACTTGGAATTCGCTAGCCCGATGTCGGTGGATAAGTACCATATGACAGTGCCTGTATTACTTCGAATTACGATGCAGTGTTCCTTTGGGCATGCAATATATTTATTCTCCCATACCAGGTAAGCTACTTTCAATAATGCGGGAAATCCAATTTCCAGTCCCGGTCCGGCACAAATTTTCTTTGTCGTCGTTCCATTATATTTATAATCAAGCCGATGGCCTAGCAATGGAGAATTGTCTCTCAGGCTTTCTCGGCGATGTATTCGTAAGCTACACCGACAACGGTTTTTTTCCGTGTATCTTCTTCGAAGTATCGGATGTTTTCTTGTAGAAGGTATGTCGAAGACATACTGGTCGTTTTTAAAGGCCAAGAAGTAGATATTGATACCCTTTTACTCAATGCAACAGTCTTCGAACTAAATTAATTTTCATCCATGAAGCTATGGATAAGCATGGTGTGCCAAATTACACAGATTTCCCCTCAAACTGGTTAATGATAAGAGATGATCTGGTTTTTATAGGAAACCAGCCACTAGCTCCTCAGTGAATCACGCTACATCAGCTCACCCAGGGCAGCAAAGTTAAGCTTTTCAGGTCGGCGATTACTCGAATATTTGAAGATACCCTCACCTTGGAATCTATTGAAAAATAAATTAGCACCATTTTGTTTACAGCACAGGGAAAGGCTTTTAGTGCGTCTTTGGTCCGTCTTTTATACAACCTGCACCAGGAACGAGTGGAGCTTAAGCCACGCTTTCACAACCCGGCGCTGATGTGCGTTAGCTACCTCCATTTTTGCCTCTTTTGTTATGACTTGGGCGTTTGTTGAGGAACGTTAAGGTACAAGCTGTGTTCTCTAGAAATGTGGGAGCACAGTTCCTGCTTCCTCACAGTGAGAAACGGAAGTCCTTCCCCTTCTCGAGATCGGGAGTATATAAAAGTAAGTGTCTTGGTTGTGACGCTCACTATATCGGCCAAACTTGGAGGTTATTTATATCCAGCTTCAACGAACAGCTTTTAACAGAAAGAGGGTAACTTAAATATATGGTCTCTTCGCGCAACATTCGAAAACTTCTCGCCTTTGCCCATCATCCTTAAATGATCTCGATATTGTGCACGATGTACAATAAGGCTAGAAGATGAACCTCCTAGAAGAATTTGAAATTTGTAGAAGAGTCTGTTTTAAGAGCCCCGGCCTGCTCAATGGACAACTGACTTTTCATAACCAGGGTTGCTTTGAGCCTATGATACTACTTTTTAAATAAATGTCTGTACTCACGTGGCTTTGGTTTATACATTTATAAGGTTTAGTTGTGTTTCCTTGTTTTTAAGTTATGTAAGAGGTCTAAGTTTATCGTTATCCTGTTAGCACATTCTCAGTTTTCCCGTCTGGCGGCCCCGGATACTACGATGTCAGTCACTTTGATTGATAACTCTGTAGTAGCAGCCTTAAACGTGTGGCACAAGAACGCCTTATATACCTGGCCAATGTTGTAAACACGGCCTGTGTTGTTTTAAGAGCGAATATGCGTAACAGCAGCTAACATGTGACTCTTGTACGATTTCATTCCCTGTATTACTCATATATCATGTGAGCCAGGGTCTTTTGGCCTTCACTATTTGTTCCTTTATCTTCATCCTTATTTACGGGGTTTCTCATCTTTTTTCCACTTACCGCTCCTCGCCTTGAAACATATTCCTAAATATTTCCGTAGGTGGATAAGTCCTGTTCGCTTTATTGGACGACGTGTCATTTTTGGTGATTGCGGAACGTTCTGTACACTTGCCAGTGGTCCTTGAGTGTTTTTAAGTGAGAGTTTGCCTTCGATTACGCTCTTTTCACAACTCACGGTTTCCCAGTTGCTTTATTTAACTGGCTCATAAAGCTGTACTGAGGAAACTTACTTTTCCTCCTGATGTCTGCTCATGCTCTTGTGAGAGCGAAACTCATCACAAATTAAATAAATAAAATATCATTTTGCAACAGAGGCTGCCTATTCTTTCTTGAACATCTGAAGAGGATGCTGCACCATTAGCCGACAGATGGAGCGGTGTGATTTTTATACAATTGATGGTTGTTGGTATTCGCAACTGCGAATACAAAATTTTGTGGTAAGGACTTTCGGACCAAACTGCTGAGGTCATCGGTCCACAGGCTTACACAGTAATTAAACTAACTTAAACTAACATACGCTAAGCTCAACACGCACACCCATGCGCGAGGGAGGACTCGAACCTCCGACGGGGGCAGCTGCACGAACAGTGGCAACACGCCCCTCACCGCACAGCTACCCCGCGCGGCACTGCAAATACACTCCTGGAAATTTAAATAAGAACACCGTGAATTCATTGTCCCAGGAAGGGGAAACTTTATTGACACATTCCTGGGGTCAGATACATCACATGATCACACTGACAGAACCACAGGCACATAGACACAGGCAACAGAGCATGCACAATGTCGGCACTAGTACAGTGTATATCCACCTTTCGCAGCAATGCGGGCTGCTATTCTCCCATGGAGACGATCGTAGAGATGCTGGATGTAGTCCTGTGGAACGGCTTGCCATGCCATTTCCACCTGGCGCCTCAGTTGGACCAGCGTTGGTGCTGGACGTGCAGACCGCGTGAGACGACGCTTCATCCAGTCCCAAACATGCTCAATGGGGGACAGATCCGGAGATCTTGCTGACCAGGGTAGTTGACTTACACCTTCTAGAGCACGTTGGGTGGCACGGGATACATGCGGACGTGCATTGTCCTGTTGGAACAGCAAGTTCCCTTGCCGGTCTAGGAATGGTAGAACGATGGGTTCGATGACGGTTTGGATGTACCGTGCACTATTCAGTGTCCCCTCGACGATCACCAGTGGTGTACGGCCAGTGTAGGAGATCGCTCCCCACACCATGATGCCGGGTGTTGGCCCTGTGTGCCTCGGTCGTATGCAGTCCTGATTGTGGCGCTCACCTGCACGGCGCCAAACACGCATACGACCATCATTGGCACCAAGGCAGAAGCGACTCTCATCGCTGAAGACGACACGTCTCCATTCGTCCCTCCATTCACGCCTGTCGCGACACCACTGGAGGCGGGCTGCACGATGTTGGGGCGTGAGCGGAAGACGGCCTAACGGTGTGCGGGACCGTAGCCCAGCTTCATGGAGACGGTTGCGAATGGTCCTCGCCGATACCCCAGGAGCAACTGTGTCCCTAATTTGCTGGGAAGTGGTGGTGCGGTCCCCTACGGCACTGCGTAGGATCCTACGGTCTTGACGTGCATCCGTGCGTCGCTGCGGTCCGGTCCCAGGTCGACGGGCACGTGCACCTTCCGCCGACCACTGGCGACAACATCGATGTACTGTGGAGACCTCACGCCCCACGTGTTGAGCAATTCGGCGGTACGTCCACCCGGCCTCCCGCATGCCCACTATACGCCCTCGCTCAAAGTCCGTCAACTGCACATACGGTTCACGTCCATGCTACCAGTGTTAAAGACTGCGATGGAGCTCCGTATGCCACGGCAAACTGGCTGACACTGACGGCGGCGGTGCACAAATGCTGCGCGGCTAGCGCCATTCGACGGCCAACACCGCGGTTCCTGGTGTGTCTGCTGTGCCGTGCGTGTGATCATTGCTTGTACAGCCCTCTCGCAGTGTCCGGAGCAAGTATGGTGGGTCTGACACACCGGTGTCAATGTGTTCTTTTTTCCATTTCCAGGAGTGTATATGTCATGTATTGCGTAACGACTGTAGTCGCTTCAGTTCCTGTTCCTTTAGATGTGCATGCAAGTCCAAGGGAGCATTGCACCGTAATTCAGAATAAAACAGGCACTTCAATATCTTATTACATAACTATCATCTATGGGATTACTTCAAATTATGCAGTACCGATCTCACATTTACCATTTTTGATCTATCCTTACACTAAGATTTTATAACACATTTCCCAGGGTCGCATACGAGTTGGAATCGGTGTGTTCAGGAGGGTAATACGGAACGCCGTGCTGGATCCCAACGGCCTCGTATCACTAGCCGGTGACGGCGAAAATACAGCAAAAACCTCTTTTTGTGGGGGTTTCCGAGAAACCGCCCACGAGCCAATGATGTCTCCATATGTCCCATAAACCTGACCGCAGACTACATCATACATCAAACGCAAAGAGAACCAACCGATTAGTTTCATTAGTATAAGCAGGAGGAAAGGTGAAATGGTCATACGTTGTTCCCGTACTGTAGTATAGTGACCTTAAGAGGATCCTTTTGTTCGGCATACAAACTGGCCCTAGCCCAAGGGTTACCCAAATAACTTTACCCTACTTTTTCATCACCAGTAGCAACAGAGGTTTTGTAACATATTATGTATGCAGAGTCAACATGCATAACGATAACATAGGTAGTTGCGAGAATAAAATTTAAAGTTCGACAGTAAAGCGTTTTTAGCACTGTGTTGGTAACTTTGAATTTGGGTCACTGAAAGTATGCTTTAGTCATCAGCCAAAATAACACTTAATGTTTCCACATCAGATTCACTTCACGAATATTCTCTAAGTTAAAAAAAGAGTGCGTCCGATACTGTTCTCGTAGGACTTGACATGTTATGTCCCCCACATTATGAAGTAAATTTAAAGCCTGTATCAAAGTCTGTCAATAAGACTTCCTATTATATGCTAAAGACTCCAGCTTCAGTAGGAATGCAGATAATTCTATTTTATCATACCATGTATAATTCCATAATCTACACAATAAAAGTTGTTGGTTAGCTCTTAAGGTGTACCCCTACACCAGTGGTGTATTATATATACACTCTGTGGGCTTTTACTGTGATATTGTGATGCCATGGTGTTACAATTTAGAACATCAAAAATATCATAATTCATACATTCAGTCATTGACATGCTTAAGAATCTAATTTGACAAGGATGTGACAGGTACTTGGGTGTGGACGTATGGTATGAAACCATATTGGAATCACCAGAGGACATTTAGTAGGGCAACCACGGAAAACGTAGGATGGTAGGATGAAGACTGGAGCCTCCACACTCCTAATACTGTTGTGAAAATACGTAATTTATTAACGTAAAATGCCATCGCTGCATTGTTCATTCGTTTCTCACTGCCAGTCACTTTTCACACTATATCCACTACACATATATTAATTCCTAATGTAACACTACACACTCTATAAACACACTTATTCATAGTGCCACACTGCAGACATTATGGGGTGACATCTGGACCCTAGCGAGAATCTTTGATTTCCATTTTTTATACCGTAACTTACCACTTGCTACCCTGAAAAACTGCCTCTGGAGCCCTTTATTACGGGTGAGGTACTAAGTTCACAAACAGTTTAAGGTGTTAGCATTGCACATAGCATATCTCTGGGAGTGACGTTTTCCAGAAAAGACGAAAAAGAGGAAAGAACATAGTGGGAAAATGGTACGCTAAAACTCACAGATGCTATATTACTATTATTTACTTAAGTTCCTTTTTATTTTTACTAAAACCCTACTCCACATTATCGACGTGAATCTTCGCTATACGGATTATATTGCTCAACAATTAAGTCTTAACTATGTTTTATGTAAGTTCTTTTATAACGATATTACTGTTCCTTGGCCAATTCAGTCTACAGTTTTATTCCTTGTGGAAAATACTGCTTTTGAGTCTTAATGTTTATTCTTTCTTGGCAAATATGAGTCCTAACCATCTTGCATGTTAATGGAAGGAACTGCTTGTGCATAACTATCGAAGTTATTTACGAGGTGCGTAATGGGTTTGTAAATATACACGTTGTAGTTAAAACACAGACAGCTTTAAACAAGTCTTTTGAATGAGCTCGAATGCTATATTTAGTTGTCGTTCCTATTGCCCTACTTCGTAATTTGAAGACTGTATTCATATTTTGTGCATTAATTCCTCAGAACAGTATTGAATAGCTATGGACAGAGTGAAAATATGAGTGGTATGTAACTTAGAGATGGTGGCTGTTACACACTGATGAAATGACTCTAAGGGCATAACATGCTGATGATACTGAGTTTGCAAGTTACTTTGTGTGTGTACACAGTACTTCAGGTGAGAATCAGTATTGGTTCGTATAAGGTCTGTGTTTGTTATACAGCATACAGCTACCATCTACATTTAACTTAACAAAGTAATTCTCCTTCAACCTGATTTTTTTATGTTGAATGTAATTTTGTTGGATACTGACCAACTGTAAACTTCTTGGAGTGACTGATTTGTTTTCACTAACAGCAGTTCTCTTGTTTTCTTAGTGAATAGCGTTAGAGAATACAGTTACCGGCAAAGAGTATTTCCCCACCCCCCCTACACTCTCGCTTAAGTCATTGGCATTAATGAAGAAATGCTCTAGTGTTCGTATGTTGTGCTCAGGAATCCCCAAATTAATCTTTTTTGATTCTGTTAAACGTTTCACTACAACTTTACCATTATTTCAATTTTGTGTTAGCTCCTTGATCGGCAGCACTCATGGGCTAGAACTTTTATTTCTAATGATACCGGCTCATTTAGCTGACTTACCGAAATCCTTACAGATCTAAGAATATGTCTGTGATGGTTTCATCCCTGTAGTATTATAACACATCACAGCCACACAGTGTTACCAGTCTCATCTAATTGCGAGAGTTAACTATTTAAAGACTTTCGTAATAGTAAAGGAAAGTTACTTGTGTAACTTACGCTGGACGTGTCTTTCTTTAACGTATCAATTTTTATTTTATGGAAGTATCTATTAAGGAGAGGCATTTTCGAAATTTTTCACTAATTGAAAATAAAAGAAGAAACGCTCGGAGAATGCTTGACTAAGACACCTCGTAACAGACTCCTGTCAGTTTTGCGCCTTATATTCACTCATTAGGCCCTTCCATTTCCCTTTACTAAGGTGTTTTCCATAGCTAAGGTCTTTAAGAAGTTACTATTTTACAGAATCTGTCAAAAAAAAAGACAGATCAAGCAGTGTTTTAATAAATTATTCTTGTAACAACTGCCTTAATAAATTAGACAACTTGTCACTACAACAAACAGAAACACAGGTAGTTTACTGTTAAGATTATAACGAACCTATTCTTTGTCACAATGAAAAAGGGAAAAAATGCGTAAGTCTTTCGACTTTGTGTAGTATTGTGTCTGTCATATGTGTTACCAAGTGACCGATAATTTATTACAGAAACCATTTATTATTCCTTAAGGAGTAAAAGGAGACAGACGTGCATTCTTCATGTACTAGCATATGGGATACCCTTTACGGTGAAGTAGTGAGATAAGATTTCCTTATTCTTATTATTTGGGTTCTGCGGCGTTCAAAGAGCGTTTCGGAATACTATTGTGGTATCACAGGATCTTAAAGAGTGTTAGTTATTTCTAGGTGTACAACATTCAGGCGTTTCAACTCCTCTCGTTTCACTTTTTTTCCGTAGTGGTACAGAAATAAAAATTAAGTTTTTCTTTCGTTAACTGAGTAACGAACGTTAATGAGATGCTTCACGTGCGGAGAATTCTAAATTTGTACACGTCTTTCAGACTGCAGATGATGGAGGAGGTCCTGTGTGCTATGAAACACATTTCATTTTCACTCTCTGTCTCTCTCCCTCTCGCTCTCTGCCTGTCTACCTCTAACCTCCCTCTGTCTCTTTCACTATCCTGTCCTTGTCCTTAATATCTCTCCCTCTCGCCTCTTTGCGCCCTCTCTGCCTGTTGCGACGACATCCCACCCCACCTCGTCACTGTGAGTGTGTTAACTCGTTGACCATTAGGTAACGGGATAAAATTTCTGGTGGTGCGCGTGCTGAAGAGTGCCCAGCACGTGGCCCGGCTCTCCCCGTCGCTAATGAATAAGATAACGAACGGATGCTCGGTAGTACTCCCATCTTAACCGCAGCCCGAGAATAAAAGAGGCAGCGTCGGGCGGCAGCGCAGTTAATTTATTTGGGCTTTTGTTGTAGCTGCTAATCACAGGGGCCGTGGGTGGCATTTTTATCTTAATTAGGCCGAGCCGGCTGAGCGGCCCGCATCGCAGCGCGCCTGCCGTCTCCTCATTAGTGGCTCACGGCTCCCGCTGGATGCCTGGTTGGCTGGCCGCGTCCTCAGAAAGAGCCAGCACGTCCCTTCTGGTATCCACTCACTGAGAATCGCTCTTCCTCTAGGGAGTGCACCACCTTTCTGCTGCGGGCAGTTATTCTGCATCTAGCTTTTTTTTATGGTATTGTGACGTAGACCTTTCCATTTACCATTCATCGTACAATGTGAGAGGCGACTTCACTTTTTCTCATTATTCATGGTGTGTCTTTACGGGTATGTAATACAGTGGTCTAGCTGTAGATGGGAGGATGATCACTAGACGGGTAATTCCTATGCATTACAACCCAATTCCCAACTTTTGTCATGTTAGTGGATAATGTGGGTGTGATCGTCAAAGACAGTGTTAGACGACGGGGTTTCTCCTCGTGGAGGGTGTGACCCTTGAGGATTTTTGCCGGTGATTGGTGACACCGTGTTGAATGTGTGCACCGCCACATAAAGTAGTTTTGCGTCACTACTAAAGTCGTCCCAATACGAGTCCGAAAACCGCGGCAGTCATCTTCGAAACGAGGTTTCATGTTTCAGGTACTACCACACCCACCATATTCACCTGACTTTTCCCTCGTCACGTGTGCTTGTGGCTGTGAAGAAACCTCTACTCTGACATCATCTTGATGACTTCAAGGAGCAGTGAGCAGCTTTTCCGTGGTAGGTGCGACAGACAAGGCCCTACCGAAGATGCAGGAGACAAGCGAGGAGAATACGGTAGGTGTGGCAGTACCTGGAACCTAATGTCAGCGTTAGCAGCAGTGGTTTTCATACTGGTATCGGCAACAGCGTTGTCTTGGTGCAAGGGCACATTTCGTGTGACGGTGCCCATTCTTCTCACACTGACACCAGTCGCCGATGCATTTACCCTTGATTATCATACACGGTGTTGCCTCTTCAGGTAATGAAAACATTTGGGAAATTGGGATGTGCTGTGGAGAAACTAAATTTCTGTTGGTAACCTGCTACTTACTGTTACACCGCAGTACTACATACTTGCAACTGAATGATGAGTCACACGAAAAAATAAAATCAATATGGAACGTTCCCAGTAGACTCTGATGTCCTCTCTGATCAAAAGGGTCATTGTCTAACTTATCATGAACAACAACAACACTAATTTCAAACGAAACGGTAACAATGAGTTCCTTTGGATTTCTCATTACGTCAACTTCTACGATACGCATCAATACTCGAGAGTGTGCCCAGGATATGTATCAGTGGAGGAGGGGACGGCGGGGGGAAGAAGGTGTATAGGTGTTTCATGGGTGCCGACCAATATTGATTACTGCTTGCTTCTATGGTTGTTGTCATTGCAGGTAAAGTCTTCCAGGTTGTTAGCCCATGTCTTCTTTCTTTTCATGTTAACAGTTTAGCACCTGACATTCCCACCCGTTTGCTAGGATCTTATTCGACAAGACGTGCCGTAGTTTGTCCGAACACCATCAAAAACCAGTGTCGCGTTCACTTTAAGAAATAACTTTTCGCTCGATTTCTCTGAAGAGGCACTGTTACTGGGTAAACTTATACAGGGCATCGTATTGCCTAGGTACCGATTAAATGCTGGGAAAACAGAACTAACTACTAGGATGCCACAGAGGCAGAACGAAAAATATTATTTTGGTACACCTTCTCGCTCGCTACCAATGTGAGGCTAGGCAGCTACATCCGATAACTTCACTTCATGAGAAAAGACGCTGTTCAACTTCCATTCGCAACTAAACGCTGCGTCATACTTCCAAAGTCTTGAGGCAAGCGGGAACACTAGGAGAACCCTGAAGAGCATCTCAGGAGAGGGGTCTCACGTCATATCTTGATGAAGAGGAATTTGACGTAGACTTACAGTACAGATAACTTTACTACTCACTGATATTAGTTTCGTGAAGACGAAACGAAGAACGCTTTGGAAAATAACTATGAATTATTGAGAAAGTATGTTTCCGTTTCACGAAATATACTATTTCTGCATGTTTGCAATAGGTAACTATTACCCACATTGCACGTGAGAGAGAGATTGTAATAAGAATAAGATTTACACGTATTACTGTACGCCCAGGTGGATTACCTTCGTAGACGTGGGAATAGTTTATATTTCAAAATTTTCAGTAGTATTTGACATGGACTAACTGAAGGAGAAAAAGCATCTCAAATTTGTTTTTTTGGGCTACTAGCAGCATTTTAAGTTTTTAGCAGAATATCAGCGAACAGGTAAATTCTTTAAAAGTTTCCACAACAGCCTGCCCTGACTACATTTGCGGCTGGTGAATATTTGTTTCATGTTTTGCCTTTCCTCAAGCTGACACTAATTTGATATTTTTGGATGACGTGGAAAGACGTGACTCCGTTTTAGGAAATATTTTTGAAGAGAAATTAGTCCATGTCTCGAAATTTTATCCTTTGTAGCTTAAAGGGCAACTCCTTTCCTTCATTTATCCTCTGAAATGCTATTGGTGTTGGCAGTGTTACCATTTAACAATCAAATGATATGGACCCACAATCAGTTAAGTTCTGCAAATTGCAAAACAGTTCTCAGAAGAGGGGGGGGGGGGGGGGGGGGAACCACTGATCTACCATCTCGCCTTACCCCAACGCCAGCAAGCAGCAGCCAATTATCCTGTGGGCAGTGGTCATAATGGTGTGGCTCATCATCATACAGGGCGAGTCAGCTTCCCCTGTCACTGTCATTGTATGCAACTCGCAATGATATATGTGGCCTATATAAAGTACGCTCGAGGTTTTAATATTCTCTCCTTCGGTACGTGCAAGGTGTTAGGACTACAAAAAGTTAATACGTAGTTTTTGTAGGATCTTAAATGTGGTTAAATTTTTTACTGGTATGCTTAATAGCTAGAGGCCGTAGTTTCCGAGTTGTTCAAGAAAAACTTATAAATGTGACTTTCTAACACACCCTCAATTCCAAATTCAGAACTCTAGTATGTTATTCATGGCACTCCCTCCTACCACTACCAAATATTGGCTGCGACTGCACGAATAATGTGACACATTGGAACTTTTTGGTCTTCAGTGACTGGTGTTATTAAGCCACCGACTTACTCGAGTATTTAAAAAATTGTAAAATGGACATTTGTATAAATTTTTCCTAACAGCCTAAAATAAACAGTTATATCGTTGTATTCAGCAGGCATTCCCACAACGAAACTATTGTTGTACAAGGTAATCGTCACAATAATAGATCAGACGTGATTCGCCATGCTTCCTAGTCACTGAGAAATCTTAAAAGCACTCAATCCTATTCAAAAACAGCACGTAAAGCCCCATGCATTCATCCAGAAATGTGCAGACACTGAAGTGGCAGACCTACGCTTAAGGAGATTGTAACGTTTAGATGACGAATTCTCACATACTCTTGAATGCGATGAGTTGCTCAGTATTAACACAGAAATATGTTGTTGAATAAGACAAAATAACTAATATTCATGTCTTCTCAAAGTAACTAACGAAATAACTTTTTAAGCTGGTTAACACTGTGCAGTGAGTTCAAGGCACCGATTTGCACTAGCATTGATTTTCCTAATTCATTACACCGAAATGGCGGGATAGTTTCTGCTAACACACTATGGGCAAGACATTAGGCTTTCCCTGCCATTTTTAATACTGTAAAATGAAGTAAATTTGTTTATTTACATTTACTTATATTGAAATGGTTGTTGTTGCTGCTAGTGTTGTTAGATTTACAAACATTACTGCAGCTGTTATCATTTCTACCACTGCTGCTACAACTACTTCTGTTACCTCTTACTGTCGCTTTTTCCATATTGTATTGGCTTTTTTTTCAGTAGGTACTGTATTCGATGATGTATTCCGTAATACTATCCCACTGACCACGAATATCCACTTAACAGTAAATAAATAAATTTTCAATTCCAAAGGGCGTCCTTCCCGCACTTGTGACATAGATAAGGAGGAATTCTAATTTAGAGCTTGATAACTGCAGGGTAAATAAAATTAACTCCCCATTAGAAATTGCTTGTAACTTGTTCTACACTTTATCAACTCTTATGAATCCCATAATACTTCGTTTCTTACAGTTGTAGAATGGTTAAGCATTACTAAAATTTATCACAAGCACCACGATAGACTTCTGCATTTAACCCTGCAGTGCGTTTACGAGAAAATGGTGAATTCACTCCACCAGTTCTTTATGAGTATTTAATTTTATGCAATAATCTTCCGCCTTTTTCCGACCATAGAGAAAAGAATGTGAGGGCTGTAGGCCTGGACTTCTTGCTGGTCATTCAAGGAGGCTACGACCTCCCAACCAGGTTCCTGGAAAATGGGTGTCGAGCCATATGCGGACAGGATATGCGAAGCGAGACGGGGCCCCATCTTGCATAACGATTACGTCATTGTAATTGTCCCACGTGGACACATTACTGTTAACATAAATTTCAAGCATATCTAGGTACAGTTCTGCAGTCATTGTGCCCAGAATGAGATATAGACCCATAACTTTCGTGAATGTCCTGCAGCATAACACTGTGACTTTTGGTGGATTTTGGATTTGTTCAACAACCGCCCCCTTATCCTCTGTTGCCCAATAATCAGAACTATGCCGGTTAACAATTTCCTCAAAATGAGACACGGCTTCATCTAACTATAGTGCATCACTGAAATTACCAAGCAAACATCGTCTTCCCATAGTCTTACAGCGATAATTCCTGGCAGTAATGTGGTTTTCTACTCTTTCTTCAGAACAATTCGGATTGAGAGTGGGTTAAACCACTTTCGCGAGCTCCCTGTCCTTGTGATTTTTGAGGACTTCAAGTGAACACTTACAGTACCGGTGTCCATTAGCTTCGAGTAACAATTCCTAACGGTCCTAGCATCTGCCGAGGCACGACGTACTTCCATACTTCGCCACCATCTCTGTACTTGTACCATGGATCTTCACGCTCCGTACTGGGAAGTTAGCTGATCTGCTCACGCAAGATTAAACGTTGCGCCATTTTCCGCCGCTGATATCTGCAATGGCATAATACCTGCAATGGTATACATGAGATATAATGTAATATATTGTACCAGTGTAACGAAAAGAATGTTTTTTGTTCAGTGAAAATTAGTTAGGTATTAGGAAGTTAGAAAATATTTTCGCTAGTGAGTTAATTCTCTGTCACCTCGTATACATTTGAAGTAAAAACCCTATTGTTACACTTCGACTTTACAGTCATCTTTAATGTAGCTTTTAGCAACCATTCTAAAACTGTATCTTGTATTATAATGCAGTCTCCGCAGTACTGACGAGGAAAAGAATTAATGCGAAACACTGACACGAATGTATAGAAAACACTGACAGGAAAGAAGGACAGGATAGTAAGACATGCACTGAAACGTCACGCAATAACTTCTATGGTACTACAGAGAGCTGTAGAGAGTAAAAACTGTGGAGGAAGACATAGATTGGAGTACACCCTGGAAGGAACTGAGGACGTAGGTTGCAAGTCCTACTCTGAGATGAAGAAGGTGGCTCAGGACAGGAATTCGTGGCGGATCGTATCAAACAAGTTAGAAGGCTGACGACAAAAGAACGTACTTTTGTCAACGTGTATTCTACCACAGGGAAATTCTGAGGCTGCATTAAGAAAAATGGAAGTTCAAATCCCCATCTAGCCATACAGATAAATATGTTCGATAGTTTAAGTTTATCAAAGAAAAGTATCGACCAAATTTCTTTAGAGCGACACACCAGTTTCCTTAATGAATTTTCCGAATCTATCTATGTAAGCTGTCTGTAATGACTTAATCAGCGACGGGATGTTAATATACGATCTTCCATTGTTCGTCCCTTGCAAGCCAGTGTGGTAAAAATGCAGTTTTTCAGCTGTGAAGTTATTACTCTTTCTCTGACTGCAACAGTTATAAAATTCTGCCTAAATAGCCGTTTTCAAATGATAAACGTCACATAAAGTGAGAAAACACGCTCATTTATAAATACATCAGACACTGTGTTTGATCTAAAGTTAAACACTAACTATCCTACTTTCTTTCGTAAGGAAAGAAGTCAAAATGATTCCATTATAATTATGTACTTCCCAAAAATTGTTATTAAGGGAACTGCAGCACAAAGTAAATACAATAAACCTGCCTTCATTCAGCCGATATGAAAGAATGTTTGCATCGTTCCTCTAAGTTGCAGTGGTGGTGGACAAAAGAAACCTATATACTACGACTCAATTGTGTTTATTGTTTTGCTAGTGTGTGCTTCTCGGTTTATCACGACTGATCACAGCTTCTGCAAGGTATATCACATCGTCCCATTACTAATTACGACACTGCTGTCCAATTACTTACGAAAAATTCATGGAAGTAAAATTCCCTGAGGAGACACGAAAACGCGGAAGCAGTAAGCAAAACTGTCCTTAGCAACCCTCGACACTGCATTCCCATTTCGTACCTGGCCACGCTGACAATCATATATGGTTGAGAAACGCCTCGTTGTAGAAGACCAGAGATCCTTCTCACTGGATTCTCTACATTTTTTACTATGCACCATGACAATGAAACCTAAATGACAAAGAACGTTCTCGAAACGAAAATTTGCATGCATGTTGCATGTTGTTGGTTAGCATTTCCGGCATTAGCTGGTTGTACGTTATATTCCCAATTACTAATCGCATGTGGTAGTACTTTCGTTGATGGATCATATCACAGTGATCAAAAAGTAACTAGAATTTTTATTTTCTTAAAGAATCATCAACATCAACTTTGTCCTACCTTTACCGTAATACATTTTCGCCAGCACTTTTTCCAGTCTTCGAAGCAGTTCTGGAACTCAGTACCCTTTATGGTGTTCAGCACCTTAAACGACTCTTTTTTTATCTCATTAGTGTTGGCAAACCGACCTCCTATCATTGTTTTCTTCAGCTTCGGTAACGGAAAGAGGTCGCAGTGAGGTGCGTAAGGCGAATACGATGGCTGGGGCAACATAAAGGTTTTATTTTTTTGCCAAAAACACACGAACAAATACTGAGGTGTGAGAGGGAGCATTTTCGTGATGCAATTTTGCTACAATTCCTGCTGATTTCTTCGGACTGCTTCCAGATAGCATTCCTTATTGACTCTACGACTATAAGGCTGGAAGATCCATTATCCCTCTCAGAAAACTGAGAAGAAACCTCATATGTGAGCGAACCTGTTGAATTGTTTCGGTCTTGCTTATTCTGGCAGTTTCCACTGGGACGACTGGGCCTTAGTTTCGACGTCATACCCGTATACCCTTGTTGCGCCACGTGTTATAACGTTCTGCAGAAATTCTGGATCGTTTCCGACTTCATTCAGAAGCTTCTGAGTGATGTATACGTGACGTTATCGGTCGAAATTCCACAATTGCGGAAAATTTTTTTGCCATGAACCAAAGAACAAGTCGACATTATCAGCAACCTATCTGAAAATGATTCGGTGATAGTGTTTTTTCAGACCAGTTTTCTTTACTTCTTCCACACCGTCGTCAGTATCTGCTGTGTTAGGGGGTCCACGGCGGTCGTCGTCTCGACGTTACTCGTCCTTGTTTGAAACGTTTATGCCACTCGTAAACTCATGTCTTACTCATACCAGATTCACCGAAAGCAACAGCCAACATTACGAAAGCGGTGAAGCACTTTATTCCATTTCTCAAGCAAAATTCGCAAAATTTAATGCAAATTTGAAAATAAAATTGCCGGGTCCTCGAAAATAGGTATAGCCTTTTTGACGGTGAACAGTAAACTAAATATTCAAAACAGCTGACAATGCAAACAAATGTCAGTAATATGTGTTCCAACAAAAAAAAGAATTGAAAATCGTGTGTATAAGCCCCTGATACTAAAAAACTTCTGTTACATTTTTATGACGTAAGTACTGCCTGTGAAACTGACACCACGCGTTGTTCCTTATTTAAAGCCAAACACTGTTCTTCTTCTGGTGGCACTTTAGTAATGCCGGTACAATTGATACCATTTCTATTCTTTCTTACATAGTCAATCTCTAAGCTTCTTCTTCTTCTTCGTCGTCGTCGTCGTCGTGTGGATGTACTGAGTAGCTCGGGTCTCGCATCTTCAATAGATAACGACTATATTTTCTTCTTGCAGTCACAGGACACCGCTGAGGCTATGGGAATTCATGTGCGTATAGAAAGAAATGATGTGCATGGACTCTCCCTTCTCGGTACGCATGTCTCCCAACTACAATCCAGATGTATGATGATGAGATAAGTCCCAGGAAACGGACGAGGTCAGTAACCCCGTCAAATGAATTGTAGGAGTGGGTCCTGTATTAAATTAAAAATTGTGAGTGCAGGGGAGAATGCGTTTGTCTATGAAATTAAGAGCTAGCCGAGCGCCACGGCCCCGTAGCAACCGCCAGCCACATGCCCTGCGGCGGGATACTGCCGCTCTAAACTCCCGCGACCCTGTTCACTTTTTTAATTGGATGGGTAATGAGTCACTGTTCTCCGGTATTTTCACTCCTCGTCGGCTTGTTCTTTGAAGTCACCCATGATTATAATTGTGAGCTGAAATGGAATCTTGCCTAGTGTTTCTGATAGGTTGTCCCAGAAAAACTCTGCTTTTTCCTCGTAACTGCAACTGTTGTCGTCGGTGGGTGTGTGGAAGTTTATTACTGTATATGCAATGTTACGAGACCTGAAGGATAGTTGAGATGTAGGTAGCATCACATTTTGAAAAATACTGTAGCCGCCATCCCCATTGGCGGTGCTTCCAAATTGAACCATTGGTTTTCACCCTGGACCCCTAAGGTTCTCACTTCTTTTCCCTGTCTCTCAGCCCATCCACTCCAGCCTTCCACATTTCTCTCTCTCTCTCTCTCTCTCTCTCTTTCGAAGTACTAAGTTTGTTCTCTGTGCCACCTGCCTCAGGACCAATTTTTTATATGTGCTAACTATGCAGGCATACAATAGTCCTGAAATTGTGAACTGTTTCAGTTCAACTCGTATGCTCTAGTTTATAAGAGAGGTTTGACGATGTGCGTTACATTTTATCCGTGCCGCTAGAATGCATACTTTCTGTCTCAATGCACCATCTGACCATGTGATTGTCTCATGGTTATTGAATTTGTCATGATTTAAGACAAATATCAAATAGCAATTAAAACAGTAGTCCTCTCAATTTCGAAGTCGCTAGTTTGAAAAGCAGGTCGTAAGCGCGAAAAATTTATGTGAGGAAATTAAAATAAGTCAAAGAGTTCATGAAATGCGATCAGGACGTTAGCATTATAATTCTTTTATACTTACTACCATTTGTTCATCTATAAATTGCGGGGAAAAAGAACTCTGTTTGCAGTGACTAGTATTTCCCGAATTCTTAGACCTGACCATTCTCATATTCTTCTTTAAGCGTCTAGAACTTTGAAGAGGTGTTGGATGCGTACCAACTACGGAGAACATTTTACCATCTACGTTCACTTCCACGAAAGCCTACAGATTTTTGTAAACAAATTGTCTGTTTTCATCGTTTCTGAAGTACATAGTTTTCGTAAGGACTAAATGGTTACAAATATGGTTCAAATGGCTCTGAACACTATGGGACTTAACTTCTGAGGTCATCAGTCCCCTAGAACTTAGAACTACTTAAACCTAACTAACCGAAGGTCATCACAAACACCCATGCCCGAGGCAGCATTCGAACCTGCGAACGTAGCGGTCGTGCGGTTCCAGACTGTAGCGCCCAGAACCGCTCGGCCACCCCGGCCGGCCAAAATGGTTACAGATAAGTAAAATGTGTATGGGTATTTTCCGATAGCAATCGATATTTCCCTTATATCAGCAGAGTTCTATTTTAAATTTTTTTACTATTTCACACTTTGTAAATAGAAGAGAGATTTTAAGCGTCAGTAATGGCATGCACTAAGTGTCGTTTCTTTTTTGCTGAGAATTTGGTCATTGCTGCGGCACATAAAAATTCCTCAGGTACAAAATTACTGTTTTATATTGGTAAAAGGCTTGATAGTTTTTGTGACGATGTGAATACGAAGGGGTCCTGTGGTTTACTGGGACCTACCTTTACTTCTTAACTTACAAAATGTTCAAATGTTTGTGAATTCCTATGGGACCAAACTGCTGAGGCCATCGGTCCCTAAGCTTACGCACTACTTAATCTAACTTAAACTAACTTACGCTAAGGACAACACACACACCCATGCCGGAGGGAGGACTCGAACCTCCGACGTGAGGAGCCGCGCGAGCCATGACAAGACGCCTCAGACCGCGCTCTTCGCTTGCAGAGAAAGTTAGGAAACTTATTTACGAACTTACTATTTTCTTCGTTAATCTTGTTGATAATTTACCTTTAATAACGTCACGAATTCAAATAACACTAACGTTTACTAAGCTACTTCTATAAGGGAATTAACACAATATATATTAAATCTGTTCCTATGCAAAAGATAAGAACTGCACTCGAACAAGTCACATGAAGATATACCAGCAAATCATAGCAAAATCTACCTTACAACTCCACGATTATAAATTGTAAGAGAGAAATGATAACCTACACCTTACAATATTTAATAATGCTTCTTCTCATATATGTTTGACCTTCTACTTTACAGCAACTTACCATTAGCGGATAGTCTCACGAATCATTGACATAACCGCAGCATATATATATATATATATATATATATATATGCCAGCCGAAACATTTGCGTTTTGACAGATAAGCTGTAAATGTAAGCGTGAATTATGCAGGTAATCAAACGTACAGCCATTATTGGATTTCTGTATTAATAGCTCGTTTGCTTTCTGGTTATAGATTTTACTGGATGAATCATTCTCAAGCTGCAGTCAACACAGCACCGTGAACATTCGTTTAGGGGTATGTTGTTATTGGATAAGCAGACGTAAACGGGCCATTAACCATCACTGATGCTGAAACTGTCGTGTACAATAGGCCGGACGTCACATTTGTTATAACTGTTTCGTTAAAGGATCATTGTTTTGTCTGCAAGCTAATGATAAAATACCCAACATAGTAAAACAGTTTCTTCACCTGTGCTAGTGGAAACAGCGCTTTGTTTCAGATAAATTTCTATGTACATTGTAATATATTTTGTTTTCTCACACATATTAGATACTTCGTCAGCCTGCACGTACTTTAGACCGCAGTATGTTTCTGTGTACCTACCCCTGCGGCCATTGTAATTAACCAGTAAAGCCCCGGTTCCTTAAATAATTGAATTCCTACATATGAAGGAACTTCAAACTTTTGATAACTTTAGCATTGAGTTAATGCACTAAATAATTGAAGCTAAGCATGTAAGCGAAAAAAAGATTACAAAATATCCGGAGTTATGTTTAACTTTTCTTGAAAAGAAGCACGTGTTCTAGCTACCATCACTGGCTGATGATAGTCTTAGTAATTTTCATTTTGTTCTAAGCAAAAGTCAGTTTTTCATCCTGTATTTGTGACGTCATATCTCCTGACGTGTTTCTCGTACACTCAAATAAATTCGCCTATACATTCAGCGGTATATATTCCGATAAAATCTGCAAAATTTGTTGGGAACAGAGTAACCAGTAAAGAAGTAAAAATGAATTCGTAATACCTGTGCGGCATGTAGTAAGTAATTAACTTTTTCCTTACGTCATTTTGCGTCTTTGTGGAAAAGGGGAAGGGGCGATGGGATGAGTTACGTAGGCGCCAGACATGTACACATTTTCTAATTGTAGTACTCGTGTAATTGTGTTAAAGATTTAACAAAAGATTGTACCACTTAATGTGAAGATTCTGACAACATTTGGAACTTTCAACTTCGGTAAATAATTATATGAAAAACTAGGTGCAGTGCCTGGCGTGCACGAGATGTTTAATATCTGCCACACAAGGTGATTGGCCCTATGCCTTATTAAAACACGTAGCGAATTCAAGCCGCCCGGGTAACTCCAGTAACTTTATAAACTAATCACTTGGTGTCAACGAAATGCTACAAATGAATACTTCTTCACCTGTAAGAAATATAACTAGTTCCGTCATGTGTTACCTTTTGGGATAAGTTTCTGATAATATTTTCGAAGAATTCGTCTTCTGTTGTTGCGGATGAGTTCTCACTATTTTAAGTAGGGCTATGTTTGAGAACAAGTCGAACTGTTCGAAAAGTTTTCGTCAGAGTTTGCGAACTCTACGGTTCTGTTCGATCTTTCGATCAGACCAAGAACTGGTGAATTTCTTAGCACTACAAACACAACCCGCCTCGGCGTTTATGGCACTGTGTATTTAATAATAGAAATAACTGTGAAACAGGGACTAAAATATCTTCCAGGGTATTTGTAACATGTACCAATGGTACCCAATCAATAAATAAGAGCTGGAGACCATTTTTTCTCTAACATTAAAATTTTACGCGCATCCCGCGATCCAGTGACATTTGATGATGCGAATTGCTACTGTAATTTATTCTTGCGATAGGAATTACAGTCAGATTACCATGATATATTTTGTTTGCTAGGCATTTAATTTTCCAATATTTTAGTTCATAATTTCACCTGAATTAAGAATTGTGAAGTATATGGGCCAATAAATTTAAAGTAAAGAGGTGAAGTACTTTTAAAAGAAGGTTGATAACAACGTTCCTGCCTTATATAGTGTATACTTAAAATATGTAGCCTATATCTGCTCAAATGTTCATTAGAAGCTCGTGTAGAACCTTGAATTAAATTGGTCAAGAACTCTGTAGGTATTTTTGGTAACAATCTCTATTTATTACATAAAGATATGCATCAAGACAGATTCCGAAACCTTCTGTAGACAGTGATATTGTCTTCAAGGCAAAGTGAGCAAAATTTCATCAAGAATGGAATAAAACTGTGGATTTGTGTGAATTACAAAAAAAATATTTAAAAGGACACACTTCTTAATCAATATAGAGTGAAATAGAGAATTTTTGTTGCCCTGCTAGCCGTTAGACAAGCAACTAGCAACTGGAATTACTAACCACGAACCATGAACCATGAACAAGGGAAGCCGTTTAGTAATATAGGTTTCTTGAGTCCATTGTATCGATGGCGAAATTCTTGTAACACCAATTGCTTAAGTATTAATCATCTCTTTCAAATACGTTTACGAAATCAAAAATGTATACTAAATATTTTACCTATTCAACAACGATCTCACTGTGGATACTATATTCCACAAACGATGTTGCGCTATATTTTGGAATTGCAGTACATTAAACATGATAGAGTGGTTATTTATTTTACCACAGTTAAATGTAGTGGAGCCATTTGAGCCATTTTGAGTAAAGCAATAAATAGCAACTTGACACTCTCTTTAAGTTATAAAATCGTTTATTTTCTCTAACAAATGAAATCTGATTGTTGTTGTGGTCTTCAATCCTGAGACTGGTTTAATGCAGCTTTCCATGCTACCCTATCCTGTGTAAGCTTCTTCATCTCACCTACTGCAACCTACATCCTCCTGAATCTGTTTAGTGTATTCATCTCTTGGTCTCCTTCTACGATTTTTAACCTCCACGCTGCCCTCAAATACTAAACTGGTGATCCCTTGAAGCCTCAGAACATATCCTACAAAACGATCCCTTCTTCTAGTCAAGTTGTGCCACAAACTTCTCTTCTCCCCAATCCTATACAATACTTCCTCATTGGTTATGTGATCTAACCATCTAATCTTCAGCTTTCTTCTGTAGCACCACATTTCGAAAGCTTCTATTCTCTTCTTGTCCAAACTATTTATTGTGCATGTTTCACTTCAATACATGGCTACACTCCATACAAATACTTTCAGAAACGACTTCCTGGCACTTAAACCTATACTCGATGTTAACAAATTTCTCTTCTTCCGAAATGCTTTCCTTGCCATTGCCAGTCTACATATTATATATTCTCTACTTAGACCATCATCAGTTAGTTTGCTCCCCAAATAGCAGAACTCCTTTACTACTTTAAGTGACTCATTTCCTAATCTAATTCCCTCAGCATCACCCAACTTAATTCCACTACATTCCATTATCCTCGTTTTGCTTTTGTTGATGTTCATCCTATATCCTCCTTTCAAGACACTGTCCATTCCGTTCAACTGCTCTTCCAAGTCCTTTGCTGTCTCTGACAGAATTACAATGTCATCGGCGAACCTTAAAGTTTTTATTTCTTCTCCATGCATTTTAATACCTACTCCGAAGTTTTCTTTTGTTTCCTTTACTGCTTTCTCAATATACAGATTGAACAACATCGGGGAGAGGCTAAAAACCTGTCTCACTCCCTTCCCAACCACTGCTTCCCTTTGATGTCCCTCGACCCTTATAACTGCCATCTGCTTTCTGTACAAATTGTAAATAGCTTTTCGCTCCCTGTATTTTACCCCTGCCAACTTCAGAATTTGAAAGAGAGTATTCCAGTCAACAATGTCAAACGCTTTCTCTAAGTCTACAAATGCTAGGAACATAGATTTTCCTTTCCTTATTCTAGCTTCTAAGATAAGTCGTAAGGTCAGTATTGCCTCAAGTGTTACAGTATTTCTACGGAATCCAAACTGATCTTCCCCGAGGTCGCCTTCTACTAGTTTTTCCATTCGTCTGTAAATAATTCGTGTTAGTATTTTGCAGCCGTGACTTATTAAACTGATAGTTCGGAAATTTCACATCTGTCAACACTTGCTTTCTTTGGGATTGGAATTATTGTATTATTCTTGAAGGCTGAGGGTATTTCGCCTGTCTCATACATTTTGCCCACCAGATGGTAGAGTTTTGTCACGATTGGCTCTCCCAAGGCTGTCAGTAATTATAATGGAATGTTGTCTACTCCCGGAGCTTTGTTGCGACTCAGGTCTTTCATTGCTCTGTCAAACTCTTCACGCAGTATCATATCTCCCATTTCATCTTCATCTACATCCACTTCCATTTCCATAATATTGTCCTCAAGAACATTGCCCTTGTATAGACCCTCTATATACTCCTTCCACCTATCTGCTTTCTCTTCTTTGCTTAGAACTGGGTTTCCATCTGAGCTCTTGATATTCATACAAGTGGCTCTCTTTTCTCCAAAGGTCTCTTTAATTTTCCTGTAGGCAGTATCTATCTTAGCCCTAGTGAGATAAGCCTATACATCCTTACATTTGTCCTCCAGCCATCCCTGCTTAGCCATTTTGCACTTCCTGTCGATCTCATTTTTGAGACGTTTGTATTCCTTTCTGTCTGCTTCATTTACTGCATTTTTATATTTTCTCCTTTCATCAATTATGTTCAATGTTTCTTCTGTTACTCAAGGATTTCTACTAGCCCTCCTCTTTTTACCTACTTGATCCTCTGCTGCCTTCACCACTTCATAACTCAAAGCTACCCATTCTTCTTCTACTGTAATTCTTTCCCCCATTCTTGTCAATTGTTCGCTTATGCTCTCCCTGAAACTCTACACAATCTCTGGTTTAGTCAGTTTATCCAGGTCCCATCTCCTTAAAGTCCCACCTTTTTGCAGTTTCTTCAGTTTTAATCTACAGTACATAACCAATAGATTGTGGTCAGAACCCACATCTGCCCCTGGAAATGTCTTACAATTTGAAACCTGGTTCCTAAATCTCTGTCTTACCATAATATAATCTATTGAAACCTGTCAGTATCTCCAGGCTTCTTCCATGCATATAATCTTTTTTTATGGTTCTTGAACCAACTGTTAGTTATTATTAGGTTGTGCTCTGTGCAAAATTCTACCAGGCGGCTTCCCCTTTCGTTTCTTACCCCCAATCCATATTAACCTACTACGTTTCCTTCTCTCCCTTTTCCTACTGACGAATTCCAGTCACCCATGACCATTAAATTTTCATCTTCCTTCACTATCTGAATAATTTCTTTTATTTCATCATACATTTCTTCAATTTCTACGTCATCTGCAGAGCTAGTTGGCATATAAGCTTGTACTACTGTGGTACGCGTGGGCTTCGTATCTATCTTGGCCACAATAATGCGTTCACTATGCTGTTTGTAGTAGCTTACCCGTATTCCTATTTTCCTATTCATTATTAAACCTACTCCTGCATTACCCCTATTTGATTTTGCGTTTATAGCACTGTAGTCACCTGCCACTATATCTAACTTTAACCTATCCATTTCCCTTTTTAAATTTTCTATCCTACCTGCCCGATTAAGGGATCTGATATTCCACGCTCCGATCCGTAGAACTCCAGTATTCTTTCTCCTGATAACGACATACTCTCGAGTAGTCCCCGCCCGGAGATCTGAATGGGGGTCATTTTACCCCGGGAATGTTTTACCCAAGAGGACGCCATCATCATTTAACCATACAGTAAAGCTGCATGCCCTCGGGAAAAATTATGGCCGTAGATTCCCTTTGCTTTCAGCCGTTCGCGGTACCAGCACAGCAAGGTCGTTTTGGTTAGTGTTACAAGACCAAATCAGTCAATCACCCAGATTGTTGCCCCTGGAACTACTGAAAAGTCTGCTGTCCCTCTTCAGGAACCACACGTTTGCCTGGCCTCTCGACAGATACCCCTCCGTTGTGGTTGCACCTACGGTACGGCTATCTGTATCGCTGAGTCACGCAAGCCTCCCCACCAACGGCAAGGTCCATGCTTTATGTGGGTAGAGAAATCTGATTAGATGAAGCAATATATCGACAACATTACGGACACTTTGGTACGTTTATGTGGGTACCACTAAAAGAACTGTTTCCAAACGTTTGGAAGAGCACAAGGGCAATTGTAGAAGAGGAGAAACGGAACGATCAGCTGTTGTTAAAGCCGGTGTTAAAGAAGATGTGTACCATCCGTCCACTACTGGGTGATGGCAACGGCGATCGACGGTGACGGACAGCGGCCAATTGCACTGACGTTTTCAAAACACGTGACGTCACGCCGCGGCGCGGGAGCGCGCGAACACGGAATTTAGCAGTAGTCAGTAGCGAGCCACTGGGTGTGTTGGACCTTCCATCGAGCTACGGACCCCCTTGAAGATATCTCTCGCAGTCGGAGACGAAACGTTGGGAATAGACAAACAATTCATCAACCGACTACGGCATAACAGCCCGGATAATTATAATGGACATCAATCCTTTTGTTGAGTTTCCCACTGTTCTCATTTCTGCTACTTCTCACTACTTTCAACTTTAATCGATTTACTCTCAGTCCATATTCTACACTTATCAGACTGTTCATTACATTGAGCGGATTCAGTAATTCTTCTTCAATTTCACTCAGCATAGCAATGTTCCTGGCTTTGTAGCCGCGTGGTCTTCGGCGTCTTGTACCGGTTCACGCCACTCCTCCCGTAAGAGGTTCGATCCTCCCTCGGGCATGGGTGTGTGTGTTGTGCTTAGCGTAAGAAAGTTTAAGTTAGATTAAGAAGTGTACAAGCTTATGGGCCGATGACCTCATTAGTTTGGTCACATAAGATCTTACCACAAATTTCCAAAACTTCCAAGATACCAATGTCATCAGCGAATCGTATCACTGATATCCTTTCACCTTGAATTTTAATCCCACTGCGCAATATTTCTTTAATTTTTGCCATTGCTTCTCCGATATAAAGGTTGAACAGCAGCGGTGAAAGACTACATCCATATCTGACACCCTTTTTAATCCGAGCACTTCGTTCTTGGTCGTCCACTCTTACTTTTCTCTCTCGGCTCTTGCACACAACGTGTGTTATCCGTCTGCCTCTACAGCTTACTCCTATTGTTCTCAGAATTCAAAATATCTTGCACCACTTTATATTGTCGAACGCTTTTCACAAATCGAGAAATCCTATAACTGTGTCTTGATTTTTCTTTAGTCACGCTTCCATTTTAAACCATTTCGTCAGAATGGCTTCTCTGACGCCTCCACCTTTCCTAGAGCCAAACTGCACTCTTTGGAATGGTGTGGATGATATTTTCCGGAAGTCGGAAGATACGTCGCGAGGTTGATACATTCTATACACCAACGTGAATAGTCGTCTAGTTGCCCCCTTCGCTGATGATGCTAGAAATTCTGATGGAGTGTTATCTATGCCTTCTGCCTTATTTGTTCTTAAGTCCCACAAAACTGTTTTACATTCTGATTCTAATACTGGATCCACTATCTTTTCTAAATCGAATCCTGTTACTTCTTCCATCACATCAGACAAATATTTCTCCTCATAGATGCCTTCAACGTTCTATTTGCATTTAATCGTACTCTCCTTTACATTTAACAGTGGAATTCCTGTTTTACTACAAATGTTACCACCATTTCTTTTCATTTCATCGAAGGATATACTGATCTGGTACCGCGCGCCGCGGAATATGAATCCCCGCCAAATGTCATGGACGTCGAAGACCCCTGAAGGTCTCTGCATCATCGCGCCCGTAAGCTGTGGCAGCGAGCGCGTACTGGCCTGCATAGAGTGTGAGGGCGCCACAGTGGAACACGTGGTTCCAGCAGCCAGTAGCGGCGCCCCCGATAGATTATTTAAGAGCCAGCCTCTCGCTCTGCCAGAGAGTCTAATTGCGAGAGTCTCGACACATCGCCTCGACAAGACAGCGTGTTTATCGTGCTTAGATCTCGTTAGTCGTGGACGTCTTGGATTCGTTTGGTTGTCTCTATCACTCCGTTGCGTCTTGCGTGTTGTCGTCGTAAGGTCTTTCTCCATCGTCCGTCGTTGTTTCGTGTCCGTCGTTTCCGTTCGTTTGTTTGTGCACGCGCCGCTCTCCGTTTGGTCGCGTCGCGCTTTCTCGGCCACCCCGCGACCGTTCCGGTCGCGGTCACAACAGGTTACAACAATTGACTTTCCTATATAACGAGTCAGTCCTTCCAACAATCATTTATTTTTCGATTTGTTCAAATTTTTCATGCAGCCATTTCATCTTAGCTTCCCTGCACATCCTATTTATTTCATTCCTCAGCGACTTGTATTTCTGTATTTCTGTGTTTTCCTAAACATTTTTGTACTTCCTTCCTTCATCGATCAACTTAAGTATTTCTTCTATTACCCATGGTTTCTTTGCAGTTACCTTCTTTGCACCTATGTTTTTCTTTCGTGCTTCTGTGATTGCCCTTTATAGAGATGTCTATCACTCTTCAACTGTACTGCTTACAGGACAATTCTTTATTGCTGTATCTACAGCCTTAGAGAACTTCAAACGTATCTCGTCATTCCTTGTACTTCCCTATCCTACCTTTTTGCTTATTGATTCTCCTTGATTAATCTCTTAAAGTTCAGCCTTCGCTTCATCATTGTGATTTGAGTCAATATCTGCTCCTGAAATAGCCCTTACAATCCAGAATCTGAATTCGCAATCTGACATGAAATAACCTAACTGAAATCTTCCCGTATCACTCGTCCTTTTCCAAGTATGCCTCCTGTGATTCTTGAACCGAGTATTCGTTATTAATGGCTGGAATTCATTACAGCTGAATTAGTATTTTTCCTCTTTCATTCCTTGTTCCAAGACCATATTCTCCTGTTACCTTTTCTTCTATAGTTCAGTTCTTTTATCTTGGAGGTTCGTTTATGCCTGCCCAGACGCGGGAAACTGCTGCGTTGCCAGTTGTACGTGCCAAGAGAAGCATCGCCATACTATAGTATAGTTCGCAAACTTACGTTTAGGGGAGAGCGCGAAGTTTACGAAGTAAAGCCACCACGGCCGCATTAACCCTTTCGCTGCTACAGAGACGTGCTCCCCGCATTCCGCGCTGTGCGCGATTTTGTCATCACTGCACTGCTCGCCTGTGCTGACACATGGTCTTTCGACTGCTTTGACACACTTTATCATTCGATTTCACAAAAACTATTTGGCCCAAAATTTGATTTTTACACATCTTCTTGACTGATACCTTCCCCCATAAATGACTTAATTTTGTTTCGATGTTCAACACAGATATTGTGCAGCATTAAATGTAGTAAACCATTGCACGAAATTTTGAAGAGTTTGCAGAGGTAAAAAGTCCACAGCGAATACTTTGCATATGGTCGATTTTAGTTGCCACTAGAAATTTCAAAAAATTACATTCAAACGAATAAAATTCATGAAGTAAGACAATTCGATATTGTTTTTAAAAAAGTGAAATACTAATTACCAAACAAGGTTTACACTCAGAACCTTTCGCTTAGCTGTTATACACTTTAACCATTACACTAACGCAACTCGCTATTCAACAGCTCTCCCGGCGTAGGACTTCAAAATATCACGCAAAATACCGACAAACACTGTTGATATGACTATGAATTACTCACGTTTCGTCGAAGTACAATAGGAAATAAACAATTACCGCTGTTCTTTATTGGGAAAAAGCGGTTAGTGAGAATGATACAAACACCTTTCCTTGCTATCGCCTGAATTAGGAGGCTTATTGCTTGTTTGGTTTAACTAATTAATAAAATATGAAGCGATTGGTATAAAGAGTGCTTTTTCCAAACTTTCTATAAAAGGAAGTCAGCTATCAAGACATTGCTTTTGTTCAGTTACTTTATTTATGACTGAACGTTTCTAAAACTGAAGACACCCGTCCGTGCTCTGCACTGCACTCGAGCTCTGGCAACGTCGTTCTCTGTTCATTGGCTGACTGTGTTTTGTGACATCAGATTCGCAGAACGAACCTAAACTCGGCCACCGTCGTAAATGACGTGCACTTTATTCATTCCACTACAACTGAATTCTAGTCGCCCATGACTATTAGAGCACGATTTCCTTTTGCATATTGTATTACTCTTTCAAAATACTCATATATTTTCTCTTCAGCTTGCTATGTAGGCGTATATACGTGAAATATCGTTGTCGATGTTCGTTTGCTGTCCATTCGGATCAAAATGATCCTATCACTGAACTGTTCTCAATAACACACTCTCTGCCCAACTTCCGTTTCCATTAAGGGTCCCTCTCCCGTTATACCATTTTCTGCTACTACTACATCTTGATTGAGCCTTTGGAATTATTTTTTCAGATTTTCTAACTTCCCTACCACATTCAAGCTTCTTATATTCCACGATTCGACTAGTAGAACGTTATGCTTTCGTTGATTATTCAAAGTTTTTCGCATCGTCACTTCCCCTTTGCAGTCCGCTCCCGGGAATCCGAATGGGGGACTATTCCAGAATCTTTTGCCAAAGGAGAGATGATCATGACACATATGTAGTTACAGGGTACATATCCTTTGGATACACGTTGTGTGTCCGTAATGCAGTGGTTTTCATTGCCTTCTGCATCCTCATGCTGTTGATCATTGCTAATTCTTCCGCCTTTGGGCAGTGTCCCACACCAAGGGCATGAGAGTGTCCTGAACCACTGTCCGCTCCTCCGCTCTTTTTGAGAAGCCGGTGGCAGAACGAGGGTGACTTCCTATGGCGGAAGTCTTCGGTCGCCACAGCTGACTATTAATCAAGATTTAAGCTGTGGCGGGGTTCGAACCCAAGACCGAGGATATTTAGATTATAAATCAAAGACGCTTCAGTCTGGAACCGAGCGACCGCTACGATCGCAGGTACGAATCATGCCTCGGGCATGGATGTGTGTGATGTCCTTAGGTTGGTTGGGTTTAAGCAGTTGTAATTTCAAGGGGACTGATGAGACCAGATGTTGTCCCATAGTTCTTAGACCCATTTGAACCATTTGAAGTGCCACAGAAACTCGTATACGCATTCGTATTCAAATACAAAGTTATCTAAACAGACAGAATACGGCGTATGCGGTTGGCAATCGCGATATAAGACAAGTGCCTGGCGCAGTTGTCAGATCGGTTACTGATGCTACAATGGTAGGTTATCAAGATATAAGTGAGTTAGAAAATGCTGTTATAGTGACTTAAAGAGTGATAGGACACGGCATCTCCCAGGTGGCGATGAAGTGGGAATTTTCACTTACGACCATTTCACGAGTGTACCGTGACTATCAGGAATCCGGAAAAACTGTAGATCTGCGACATCGCTGAGACTGAGAAAAGATCCTGCAAGAGCGTGACCAACGACGACTGAAGAGAATCATTCGACGTGACACAAGTGCAACCCTTCCACAAATAGCTCCACATTTCAGTGCTGGACCATCAACAAGTGTCAACGTGCGAACCATTCAAAGAAGCATCATCGATTTTCGGAGCCGGAGGCTCACAGGTGTACCCTTGATAACCGCACGACACGAAGCTTTACGCCTCACCTGGGCCCGTCAACACCGACATTGAGCTGTTGATGACTGGAAACCTGTTGCCTGGTCGGATGAGTTTAGTTTCATATTGTATCGAGTGGATGGACGTGTAAGGATATGGAGACAACCTTATGAATCATTGGGCCATTCATATAAGCAGGGGACTGTTTAAGCTGGTTGAAGCTCTATAATGGTGTTGGGCGTGTGCTGTACGAGTGATACGGGACTCCCTGAAACGTCTAGATTCTACTCTGATAGCGAACACGACGCACGCATCATGTCTGATCACTTGCATTCAATCATGCCCATTGTGCATTCCGATGGACGTGGACAATTCCAGCATGACAATGTGACACCCCACACGTCTAGAACGGCTAAAGAGTGGCTCCAGGAACACTCTCTGATTTTAAATACTTCCAATGGCCACCAAACTCCCTAGGCATGGACATTGTAAAGTATATCCAGGACGTCTTGCAAAGTACTGTTAAGAAGAGATCTTCACCCCCTCGTATTCATACGGATTTATGGGCAGCCCTGCAGGATTCATATCGTCAATTCCTTCCAGCACTACTTCAGACGTAGTGCTACAGCAATTCTGAGTGCTCCCGGAGGCCTTACACGATTATAGCCAGGTGTACCAGTTTCTTTGCCTCTTCAGTGTAGTTTAAATAAAACATTACAGTTTCACTTTAAAATCATATATTTATAAACATTAACTAAAATTAAATATTTCCTTAACATCTTTCGTGTCACGCTCTAACTATAAGATATTTAGGTATAAGAAAATTTATATATATATATATATATATATATATATATATATATATATATATATATAGGAATAGTAAAGTACATGACCAGTATGCTGCAGCTTCAAACCCGAAGGGGTTTCTTGGTGAAAATTGATTTATTGAGTGTCGAATTATGTATGTTGTAGGAAGATTGTTCCAATTACTACATGGAGTGCATGAAATCATATCCATTGGAAATTGCAACACATTACATACACATTTTTCTGATACCTTTGCATTTCGCAAAACGTCCTACTATTTGAAAAATTGTAGTGATTTTGTCTTCTTCCTTCCCTGCTAGGTCGTTGACCTTCAAAGACCTTAGTGTTACACATTATAGTATTCGTCCCGATAGCCGCTATCAAACAGTAAGTACCAAGCTATAGCATACCATAAAAAAATATAAAAAAAACTTACCCTCATATCTCTGACAGGACCCCACCTAGCAACAAAACCAACGTTATATTATGGTCCCCTTTGTCCCATGCAACAGTTGTCCCACAAACTTCGATACGACCTTGTTGAGCTTCCTGGAGGAGCTTGTGTCTGAACAGAACGACCGCATTAGAGCACAGCAAATGTTTTAAGATACACTACTGGCCATTAAACTTGCTACAACAAGAAGAAATGTATATGATAAAAGGGTATTGATTGGACAAATATATTATACTAGCACTGACATGTGATTACATTTTCACGCAATTTGGGTGCAAAGATCCTGAGAAATCAATACCCAGAACAACCACCTCTGGCCGTAATAATGGCCTTAATACGCCTGGGCACTGAGTCAAACAGACCTTGGATGGCGTGTAGAGGTACAGCTGCCCATGCAGCTTCAATACGATACCACAGTTCATCAAGAGTAGTGACTGGCGTATTGTGACGAGCCAGTTGCTCGCCACCATTGACCACACGTTTTCAATTGGTGAGAGATCTGTAGAATATGCTGGCCAGGGCAGCAGTCGAACATTTTCTGTATCCAGAAAGGCCCGTTCAGGACCTGCAACATGCGGTCGTACATTATCCTGCTGAAATGTAGGGTTTCGCAGAGATCGAATGAAGGGTAGAGCCACGGCTAGTAACACATCTGAAATGTAACGTCCACTGTTCAAAGTGCCGTCAATGCGAACAAGAGGTGACCGAGACGTGTAACCAGTGGCACCTCATACCATCACGCCGGGTGATACGCCAGTACGGCGATGACGTATACACGCTTCCAGTGTGCGTTGACCGCGTTGTCACCAAACACGAATGCCACTATCATGATGCTGTAAACAGAACCTGGATTCATCCAAAAAAATTACGTTTTGCCATTCGTGCACCCAGGTTCGTCGTTGAGTACATCATCGCAGGCGCTCCTGTCTGTGATGCAGCGTCAAGGGTAACCGCAGCTATGGTCTCCGAGCTGATAGGCCATGCTGCTGCAAACGTCGTCGAACTGTTCGTGCAGATGGTTGTTGTCTTGCAAACGTCCCCATCTGCTGAGTCAGGGATCGAGACGTGGATGCACGATCCGTTACAGGCATGCGGATAAGATGCCTGTCATCTCGACTGCTAGTGTTACGAGGCCGTTGGGATCCAGCACGGCGTTCCGTATTACCCCCCTGAACCCACCGATTCCATATTCTGCTAACAGTCGTTGGATCTCGACCAACGTGAGCAGCAATGTCGCGATACGATAAACCGCAATCGCAATAGGCTACAATTCGACCTTTATCAAAGTCGGAAACGTGATGGTACTCATTTCTCCTCTTTACACGAGGCATCACAACAACGTTTCACCAAGGAACGCCGGTCTACTGCTGTTTGTGTGTGAGAAATCAGTTGGAAACTATCCTCATGTTAGCACGTTGTAGGTGTCGCCACCGGTGCCAACCGTGTGTGAATGCTCTGAAAAACTAATCATTTTTATATCACAGTATCTTCTTCTGTCGGTTAAATTTCGCCTCTGTAGCACGTCATCGTCGTGGTGTAGCAATTTTAATGGCCAGTAGTGTATAAAATGGCTACCAGTTACGAGGCTTCAGTACACGATCTTCTTGCCATAAGTGACACTGATGGGGTTAACTCCAGTATTATACATGATTCTTCAGTGGCCAACATGTGTGAACTAGTTTTCGCCGACTACCTGTAACAATGATGTTGTGTCTCCAGCCATCAATGACTAGGTGATGGTTGGAGACACAACATCGTTCGTACTGTTAGTCTGCGTATACAAGTTCACAGATGTTGGCCACTAAGAAATCGAGTATACACTGTAGTTAACCTCTAAAGTTCCAGTTAAGACCTTATGTATTTTGTTGTATTGTATTGTATTGTATGTTGACAGGGTGCCTAGAAACGAGGGAGAGGCTCCGTTCCCGCCACTGCCGCAGTGGTCCTCAACCCCACGACGACTACCGCAGTCCACACCTCCGCTCTTTCAGGGTTATTGTGCGGTTCGGCCCCCGTTGGACACCCCCCTCCCCCCTTAGGAATCGTCTCACACCAGACGAGTGTCACCCCTATTTTTGCGTGG
The DNA here is from genome assembly GCF_021461385.2 of Schistocerca piceifrons. NCBI lineage: Eukaryota > Metazoa > Arthropoda > Insecta > Orthoptera > Acrididae > Schistocerca > Schistocerca piceifrons. The sequence continues at coordinate 285,957,121 of NC_060144.1, read as the reverse complement.
TAGAGTAATGGTGGTGTACGCGTACGTGGAGGACTTGTTTGCGCAGCAATCGCCGGCATAGTGCAGCTGAGGCGCAATAAGGGGAACCAGCCCGTATTCGTCGAAGCAGTTCGAAACCCGCCTAAAAGCCATCCACAGACTGGACGGTTCACAGAACCTCGAAGCAAGTTCGCCAGGCGGATTCGTGCCGGGGACCATGCGCTCCGTCCCAATCAGGAAAACCGTGCGTTAGAATGGCTCTAATGGCTCTGAGCACTAAAGGACTTAACAGCTGAGGTCATCAGGGGTAGAACTTAGAACTACTTAAACCTAACTAACCTAAGGACATCACACACATCCATGCCCGAGGCAGGATTCGAACCTGCGACCGTAGCGGTCACGCAATTCCAGACTGAAGCGCCTAGAACCGCACGGCCACTCCGACCGGCCATGCGTTAGACCGCGGGCAATATGTGGTGTTCTGAAGTTCCGAAACTGGTAGGCATATAATAAATAAAATTGTAAGCATGGGTGAAGGTGTTTCATTTCCTTACGTCGAAAATCTTTCAAACACCCAATCAGAAAGATAGGCATACAAAATCTTATCGTTTTAATCATTTCGACTATTTGATTAGCACTGATTCAGCATGAATATAGTAATGCTGATGTAAACAGAAATGCTGCGTTGAAAGGAAGATCGTAGGGTGATAGAAATTAAAATCCTCAGTGGCGGCACACCATTTTCATTTCTATGCTCAATTTTGAATCAGTACATGACACAGCGAACCCGTTCATCAATTGGCGTATTTATTTCGTACTCCAATTCCTCAGTCTGCTGATGTTGCCGCAGATTTTGTGGATCCTTAAGAGAATATCAACATATGTCCTGATAAGACGCGGAGTTTTACGCACCCTAAGGGACGCAACATTTCCTCTCGAACCTCGCTTGACGATGAGCTGTCAGATTCGGGGCTGGTGCGAGAATTCGCCGTTGTTTCGGCCCACGGAGCTCCTTCTGTCGGTCTCCACTCTGGAGCGCCCGGTTCCCGAACCTCGTTCTCAGAAAAAGGAACAAAAGAAATTTCCGACGGAGGAGCGCTTTTCAGCACAGAGGCAGCGCGGCTCCCATCTCGACTATCGGCAGACACTTAAGGGCGAGGTGCTCGGAATGCATTTATACAATCGTAAAAGAGCGGGCCGACTTTTCGCGAGCGTTACGGACTGTGAAGTTATTGGATCGGAGATTGGCGCCTCGTGGAGCGTGACGTCGAAGATAGCCGTGACGCCTCGCCCCTCCTCGGACACCGGCCTGGTGCACGCAGCACTCAGGGAGCTGCCAGCAAACAGCCGGACGGCTGCGGAAGGGGTGGGGGAGGTCTGCGGCGCGCGTCTTGTTAGCCCGTTCACCTCCCGTGAAATACACTGTTTCATTCACGTTCGTTCCTCGGAGTAGCTGAAGTATTTCTCACCCACAGAGTACGTACATCTATGAAGTGAGCATGGTCTATTGCGCATGTTCTCAACATCAGATAGGGCTAGTGGGCCAGTAACGTAATGTTGGGATGGCGCTACTTGTCTACAATTGGCGGTAATAGCGAAACTTGAATATTAGACGTTTTTGTTGTTGTTGTGGTCTTCAGTCCTAAAACTGCTTTGATGCAGCTCTGCGTGCTACTCCATCCCGTGCAAGCTTCATCTCCCAATACCTACTGAAGCCTACATCCTTCTGAATTTGCTTAGTGTATTCACCTCTTGGTCTCCCTCTACGATTTTTACCCTTCATGCTGCCCTCCAGTACTACACTGGTGATCACTTGATGCCTCAGAACACGTCCTACCAACCGATCCCGCCTTCTGGTCAAGTTGTGCCACAAACGCCTCTTCTCCCCAATTCTATTCAATACCTCCTCATTAGTTATGTGATCTACCCATCTAATCTTCAGCATTCTCCTGTAGCACCACATTTCGAAAGCGTCTATTCTCTTCTTGTCTAAACTATTTATCGTCCATGTTTCACTTCCATACATGGCTACACTCTATACAAATACTTTCAGAAACAACTTCTTGACACTTAAATCTATACTCGATGAAAACAAATTTTTTTTCTTCAGAAACGCTATCCTTGCCATTGCCATCTACATTTTATATCTTCTCTACTTCGACCATCATCAGTTATTTTGCTCCCCAAATAGCAAAACTCATTTACTACTTTAAGCGTCTCTTTTCCTAATCTAATTCCCGCAGCATCACCCGACTAAATTCGACTACATTCCTTTATCCTTATTTTGCTTTTGTTGATGTTCATGTTATACCCTCCTTTCAAGACACTGTCCATTCCGTTTAACTGCTCTTCCAAGTCCTTTGCTGTCTCTGAAAGAATTACAATTGTAACCTCCACACAAAATATAATAAGTAATATGAATATGATTCTGGTTTAGTCTAACCTCAAAATAAAATACTTTCACAGTGTAACCTCCCCACAAAATTCATTTACATTTATAACCTCCCTACAAAAGTCTTTTCACATTAACCTCCACGCAAATTTCGTTTACATTTAATCCACCCACAAAATTCTTTCCGATTTAATCTAAGCTCAAAATTCATTCACATTTAGCGTAACCTCACAACAGAAAAATTCCTAAACCTCTCAACAGTAAAAAATTATAATTATGTCGTTCACATTGAGTGTAACGTCCCAATAAAAAATAAATTCAGTAACCTGGTAATAAAACAATGTAACTAACCTCTCAATTAAATTGTCACTCATTTATGACTTTTCAATAATTCACTGTGAATTTAACCTGGTAAATTTTGGACGACAGCAGTGCTGCATCATGGCCCTGAAAGATCATTCTGAATAAAAAAAGAAAAAATTCTTACCTCAATGAAGTCGCCGGATATATCTACTCTTACAATAAAATTTTCCGGCACAGCTCTGTGCAATGCTGGCCGATATATCTCTCATTTAAGAAAGGAAGCAACTGATTTTTCTATTGCAATAATTGGGATGTTCATGGATGGCAGGCATTAGTAAATTCTTTAAATTGAAATGAATGGTTGTTAAAAGTTACTTTTCATGAGGAAGATTATTATTACGAGAGTTTTAAAACATTTACATGGGACTTGAGATAACATTACTAAATATGCGCGAGGCTGCTTTTTTACCTTATACATTAATACTCAGGCTCCGACATCGCTGCACCGCGACCGGGCCAGTCAACACGATTCTCCAGACCAGACCAGAGCAGACTCCAGACTAGCAACAACTTACTGCTACAGCAGTTATACAATACCTACTGCAGTCAAAACTGCTCTCTGGTCAGAGACCTTGCATATCGCAGGCAGGGCATGAGCAATACATCAAAATTACATCTGCTCGGACCTCTTACATAAGCCTCCACTAGGGGGGACAAAAATTTGGCAGTGATGGTGAGTCAATTGGACTTGCCATGAGTAACAAATTTTTCTAAAATCTACTTAATTAACTAAGTTTACAGTCACAGTGTGTATATATATATATATATATATATATATATATATATAAGTGCAGAACATGAAATGAAATAGAGTGCACATGCACTGAGTACAGAACATATCAAGCAATGACAAAATGTATACGCAATGAGTACAAATCACATTAACAAATGACATAAAGTGCACACACACTGTATAAATGTTTTACCATTTTACAAGAACTAGGATACGCAATGAGTACAAAACATGTTAATAAATGACATAAAGTGCACACGCACTGTATATGTCTCTACCATTTTACAAGAACTACGAAAGGAAAGGGAAGGATTGCATTATGGTTGTAGCACAGTAGGTTGCACGTAGCTGCACTGAAAGTCCATATCTTTCTACAGAAGCACAACACCAAGTGAGACAATCTGAAGTTCTCTTCCCTGAAGTATTAATCAGTGTAGCCAAGTCACTAAAAATGTCGTATTAATATTCAATGTTATCATTTTGGTAGTACATTAGGTACACCAAACAGTGGGACCATTATAACATCTCCATCGTTCAAGGTGGTGGACAGCATGATGTGTCAACACCACACCCCCGCAAGGTACACCAACGTAGAATTAGTGTAATAACCAAATATAGTGCTCCGTGATGATGAGGATAGATAGGACAAACGGATATTGCAGTAATTTCTGGTAATTAGGTCATAAGGTGAAGGACATTAAGTCTAATGCTAGTCATCATAGAGAATTACAGTAGTCTATTAACCGATTTGAGTAATTGTTGGCACTCATTGCCTAGTTACTAAACATTTCTGTACTATGTATGGAGTATTACAGAACATTATTCATAAGTCATCTGATTACACTGAATATTGGCACTCATTGGCCAGTTACAAACCATATTTATGCATTGTTCAGAAGTCATCATTCAAAGCAAGAGTTAATTAATGGCATAGCATTAACATAATTCATCTAGTTATAGTAATCATTGGCACTCATTGGCCAGTTACAAACCTTTTTTATGCATTGTTCAGAAGTCATCATTCAAAGCAAGAGTTAATTAATGGCATAGCATTAACGTAATTCATCTAGTTATAGTAATCATTTGCACTCATTGGCCAGTTACAAATCTTTTTTATGCATTGTTCAGAAGTCATCATTCAAAGCAAGAGTTAATTAATGGCACAGCATTAACATAATTCATCTAGTTATAGTAATCATTGGCACTCATTGGCCAACTACAAACCATTTTTATGCATTGTTCAGAAGTCATCATTCAAAACAGGAGTTAATGAGTGTAGCATTACGCTACTGGTATTCATATATGGCATCATGTAAGTGATATAAGACAAATTTAAAATATAAGAAAAGTGGCATTCATTGGCCATTTAGGAAGTATTCATATACTTTTATAAAACATTATTCAGTATTATTCAGAAGTCATCACTCAACATAAGAGTTAATTATTGGCATAGCATTTATAGAGTATAACAAAAATATTATTTACAGAAATCACTGGCATTGCATTTATGCATTAATACAAAACATTATTCAGTATTACTCAGAACTCATCATTCAAGTGACAAAGGACACATCCAAAATGCAACACACTGCATCTATTACTCAAGGTCCATGGTCCAATAATACATAGATATGATGGATTCAATACATCTGACATATCTGCATTATATTTAGTACTATAAATATCTCTTAAACTAGTAACATTATTTGGGACTGGTAATACATTTTTTTTTGTGCCAGCAATGCATTGCGTTGGGATCGATAATTAATTGCTGGGGCATGAAAATATTTGCTTTTGACTTATTGCTGCAAATAAGGATTAGTAACGTCATTCGTCATGAATCAGCTGTAACAAGGTTATGAAACAAGTAGAGTATATGTGACCACATTCATGAATGACATGCACAAATGGTAAAAAAAATGCGCATACTAGAACAGGTTTAATGACTAACTGCATATAGCACATTAATTTCATGAATAGCTTCTCCTGGAAAAAATACAAAATGGATTATTAAGCTGAAAGAAGAAACGCATTTTATGCTGAAAAGTAGTGAACTTCGAATTAACAGGTAATGATACGTGTACTCAATATGTATGTACTCTAGCTGTCCTTCCCAAAACATTCAGTCATTATACTATGTGATATAAGACATACTGTCAATATGAACTGCAACAAATACTTAAATAACTAGTAACAGTAAATATAAAAACTTCATCATTATCCTCATCTGCAAAGAAAAACTTCATAATTCATATTACCATAACTTCTCGACTATCATCAGCTGCGAAAAAAACCTCATTGTTTATATTAGCATATTCTTCATGTAACTATTCATCATCATTCATTATCATCTGCAAAAAGACACTTCGTTATTCATTATTCATATTACCATTTACTTCATACAAATATTCATAGTATAGAGTTTCTTATTTCTAGCATATTTCATCACTAAAACTAAGATGTGTAGTTCTGTCTGACAGCCTGCATCTATCGCCTCGTATTCTGAAAGAAAAATAGTTAGTTAAGACTGCTATCATACGATGTGTATAGTATGTTAATGTTTCTTAATTCTGATCCATTTACTCTTCATCACAAGGTATTCCATTTTATTTCGTTCATTCCGAAGGTCAAATTCCCATTTCATAGTAATCCACTGTGGTTTGTTTAATTTATTTTTTTTACACGTTATTGCTTTCTGAAAATGATGAATAAGGATTAATATCATGCACTTAAATCATATACCCATTAAATAAAAACTTGTTTCTAGTGATATAATTAAGCATACAGCAGAGCATGACAGAAAACGTGTTATGTCAAAACCACAGAGAGCGTTCAGGTGCAAAAATGTACACACAGTCTCATAATGCAGTAGCCAAAAGTGTAGAATAGTCAAGATATTGAAATATCATAAGGAAAAATGTTAAAGTCAACTGGAGTTTGTTATATCTTAAAGATTTCGTAGTGCATACAAACAAATCAGGAAAACAATCATAGATACACGAAAAATGGAAAATGTGCACGGTCTGTTATATAACGACAAGAAAAGCAACCTGCTAATCTTACCTTGACGGGCACTTGCCAAGAAAAAATAAGATCATTATCAGTAAGTACTCACATAAATATAATTGCTTAAGTGGTCATAAAAATATCAGAAAATGGCATTACAGTGTGATAAATCATAAAGTATGTTCATTCAATAAAGTGTTTAATATTGGAGACATGGTGATTGCCTTTACTTTTTCTGGTTCTCAGAGTTTGGGGTGAGGAATGCTGCGAATTCGGTATGGACCTGCACATAGAAGCTCAAATTTACTGCATCTACTCTTTCCTGTGTTGGATAAATAGTGTGTACGCACCAATATCTTCTGTCGAATGTGAAAGTCACGGCGTGTACAAAACTATTTTTGCTGTCTTCTCCGGCGCTCTGCAGCACGTTTGATGTTGTTCAGCGCAATGTTAATTATTTCATGGTGTCGTAGTCGACGAGATGTAGGAAAGGATACTAATTCTTTAATTTTGTTAGGTGGTTTAACATTTTTCAGTATGACAGTCGGAGATAACATAGTAGATTCATTTGGAATGGAGTTAATTACATCCTGGAATGACAGTATGTGTGTATCCCAATCAATATGTTTTTTATGGCAGTATATTCTACATAGTTTACCAATTTCTTTCATTCGTCGTTCACAATGGTTCGAAGAAGCGTGATACTTGTATATATAGATCGGAGAAATGTTTCTTGTTCATAACATACGTGTCCATTCAGCAGATCGAAACTGTGGTCCATTGTCGGAAATTACTTTCAATACATGCCCTATATGAAATAGAAAATGTTTTACAAATGCTTTCGAAACAGATTTAGCAGTAGCTTTGCGTAACGGAGTGAAGGTAACAAATTCTGAAGTGAGTTCAACAGCGACAAAGATGTAGCAAAAACCTCTATTAGATCTGGGAATCGGACCAAAAATGTCTACAGCTGCCATGTGTGTCAATTTAAAAGGTACAATGGGATGTAACGGAGGAATATGTGAAGTCGTGTCTGACTTAGCTTTCTGGCAGATTTTACATGACGCTAAAACTCGTCGAATACGTTTCTCCATGTTGGCAAAATAACAGTTCTGTCTCAGTATAAGAAAACATTTTCTGGCTCCATAATGTGCGTAACTTAAATGAGTATACCAAATTAATTAGTTAACAAGCTCGTCAGGAATACATAGTAACCAATTGTTCTGTCAGGGTGAGAGCGGTGAAACAGAATATTATTGCGTACAGTGTAATGGTTTCTAATGGTAACATTATTCCTATCTTGCCAAAGGTGTTTAATTTCTTTCCATACGTTGTCTTTACTCTGCTCTTGTGCTATGTCTCGTAATGACGACGAAATGAAATTTTCAAATGCAACTTGTTGAATATATATGACGCTAAAATTTGCTTGGCAGAAGTTGGTTGCGATATCTTGCTGACTGTTGCTGAGAGAACGGGATAGTGCGTCTGCTACAATATTTTGCGTACCGGGAATATGAATAATTGTAAAATTAAATTCCTGTAAATAAAGTTTCCATCCGATTAATCTGTCGTGCGTAAAGTTTGCTGAAAGTAAAAACTGGACAGCTCTATGATCTGTGTAAACGGTCGCATGTCTTCCATAAAGAAAATGCCTAAATCTCGTAAATGCCCATGCAACACATAATGTTTCAAGTTCTGTAACAGAATAATTGTGTTCAGCAGGTGACAGAATGCGACTCGCAAAGGCGATGTTTTTAATTACTGTAATACCGTCTTTTTCAATTTCCTGAAAAATGTGTACGCCTAAAGCGGTGTTAGAACTGTCAGTGGCAATGGAAAAATTTCTAGTGGAAGATCTGGATGTGATAAAAGTGGTGCATTCAACAAAGCTTGTTTCAGATTGACAAATTCAGACTGCGCTTGGCTATCCCAGGATCAAATAGTGTTTTTACCCGTCAATTGACATAATCTAGGGGTGTCTAAAGCAGGGTAATGAATAAATTTACGAAAAAAGTTAATTAAACCCAAAAAGCTGCGTGGTTGTTTCTTCGTCGTAGGTACAGTAATGTCACGTAGAGCTTGAAGTTTTTCCGGGTCAGGCGCAATGCCTTCTGCTGAAATTACATGTCCAAGAAAATTTTATAGAAGTTTTGCCAAAGTGCGATTTACTGAGAATAACTGTGAGTCCTTGTGCACGAAAAGTTCGTAACAGTTGTTCAAGAATCAAATTGTGTTCAGGCCAGTTAGCTTCTGCAATAAGAATGTCGTCTACACACGTTGTGATTCTGTCTTTTAATTCTGTCGGAAGTATAGTATTCAAACCGCGAATAAACGCTACTGAAGAAATAGTTAAACCGAACGGAAATTTGCAAAACTGGTAACAGTCACCAAAACAGAGAAAAGCCGTGTACTTTCTGCAGTTCGGATGGAGCTGAATTTGCCAAAATCCCGATTTCAAATCTAATGTGGAATAAATAGCAGTACCATGAAATTTCTGTAGAAGTTCTTCTAGTGTCTGTGGGCGATCTGTTTCGTTAATAATAATGTCATTGATGTAACGCGAATCAAGTACGTGGCGAAGTGAACCATCCTTTTTCTTAACAATATGGAACGGGTTTATGTACGGACTAACTGCCGGTTCAATAATTCCTTGGTCCAGCATAGCTTGTAATTCTTTCTTAACTTGATCTCTGTGAATGTATGGAATGGGATAATGTTTGGCTTTAAATGTATCGTGCTGTTTAACTTGAAATTCATACATAAAACCGGACATAGTAACAGGGATGTTGTCAAAAACTGGAGCTTGCTGTAAAAGAATTTTGCGTAGTTGAGTACGTTCGTCGTCTGTATTTGCATTGCTCTGTTTAACTTTATCAGAAATCATCTGTATTACGTCATAGTCGCCTTCGTCTGGAGAATTATAGTTGTGTACGTACGTATCTGTGAACAATGTGGAATGACAGTCTATGTTACGTGATACGGAAATGACCTCTGTCCGATTAATTGTTTGTTCTTCTGCAGATAAAGAGTGCTGAAATTCTAATGCCAGTTGTACATTTACATCCTTTAACATTAAATAGGAATTTTGAAAGTTAATAATTGCGTCGTGTTGTACCAGAAAATTCGTACCTAAAATAACGTCTGTTGTCAATAAAGGAACAGTCAAAAATTTGAGTGGAACGTATGACCTGCAATACAAAATGATAAGTCTGTCTGTAATTTTATGTGTACTCCTTTACCAGGTACTGCTCCTTTTACTTTAGTTTTACCCAATGGTAACGTAGGATAGGTATTCTCTTTGTTACATTCGTTGAAAGTTTCTTCATTTATAACTGACTAAGGTGATCCAGAATCGAGTACAGCTGAAAATTTGGATGATCCAATCTTTACTTCAATGACAGGGTGTGAAATGGTTTTTTGAATAACTGGTTTTTCATGCAAAAGAGTGTGTCTCGGATGTCGTCAAAAGTAATAACATTTTCGTGAACAAGATTCTGTGTGTCAAAATTATTGCTTACGTTGCTGGAAGATTCATTCTGCACTGTATCTAGTCAAATTCTTTCTGACGTGCTGTTATTCGCGGGAGGATGCTGTGGCATTTCAACTATTTGTACTGTTCTATTATTTCTTCCTGTCGTATTACGTTCAGGATGATACCTACTGTCTGGTTCATTCATGATAATCTGTTGTTGCGGTTGATTATGCTGCTGGTATGACCGACTGTTATTAAACGTACGCTGGAAATTGTGCTCATTACTTTCACGTCTGTCATGATAGTCGTTTCTATACGGCGGGTTGCGATACGAGTTGAAATGATGTGTTTTCTGTACATAGTTATTTCCTTGTTGCTGTGCGTTACTATTTGGCGGAGCCGACGCTATACATGTAGGTGGCGAAACATTAAAGCTTGGTTGACCTTGCAGACTACATTGTTGGTTACATATGCTAACCGACTGGTTTTGTTGATGTTGCGGGGAAAAACCTCTCTTGTTACCAAAATTTGTTTCCTGTTGCTGATAATTTTACACAAACTGATGACTACACTTCTGTCTTTCGTTAAAATTATGCTGGTAGTTCTGGAGTGTCTAATGAAAATTGTCACTCATACATAATCCTAGATAGATCGATAGTTGAAGAGCTGTTTTGATACATATAAAGGATAGTAGAAGAGAAGGGAGCAGTGCAGAAAACTAAAGATGAAATAGCACTACTACGGCTCGGGGCCCTGTGCACGCTGCGGCACATATTCATCAAAGTGTAATGAATCCCCTGTGGTCAATTACGCACTGCAAATAAAATTTAGTTTCTGCATTATAGGCGACTCCGGTGAAAATTCTGAAACAAATTGTTGTATCCAATCCAATTCTAGTTTCTGCATTACAGGCCAAGCTGGTGAAAATACGAAAGCAAATTGTCGTATCCAGTCCAAAACGTGGCTCTGTGTTTTGTCATTATTAAGTATCTTAAATTTTCTCACGGTTAGAAACTGCTTATAATCAAAATTGTCTTCTCTTAATGTCTGAACTGTTTCAGGATTGTATGATAATCCGTTTGTCTGTGTCTGCCCAGAATCCAAGTCAAGTTCTCTTTGTAAACTACTTAAATTATACAGGCTGAGTGAGTGTGAGAAATGTTCGCAACGTGGCGTATGCTGTGCCGTGTTAGAGGCTGCAACATTTTTCGTCTCTGTCACTTTAAAACGTTCGTCAATTTGGCTGTTCTGTTTTTCAAATTTCTTATCGACTTTCGCATCCAGACTGTGTGAAAGTTCTGCTGACATTAATTTAAACTCGTTGCGTAACTGTGTTGCTTTTTCAGAACATTGTTCAGTGACTGCACTACTTTCATCTCTAAGTAATTTCGTTGTGGCTGCTTGCGTATTACTTAATTCTTGTGCAACAGATCTAATTTCTTCACTACTGTTCCTCACACAAGCCTTAATTTCCTCACATAATTGTTCTTTAGTGTCATAACGTTGCACGGTAACGGCTGTAATCTGTTCACTAAGTTGTTTGTTCTGTTCATTAAGGTTGTCGTGTTTTTCATTCGACTGTTTGAAACTTTCATTAAATTCTATGCACGATTCAGTAAGTTGTTTATAATTGTTGTCTAGTTTTTGATTAAGTTGTTTGTACGATTCTTTAATTTGTAGCAATACTGCCATAACTTGATTCCAGCCAATACTCCCTACTCTATTCTCTGTGCTATTTGATGACGTATCTGTATTTGTCACGTTTTGTGTAACCATTTGGTCGTTCTGTAACTCTTGAAAAGGTTTGCCAATTGAATGTGCACTGTTGGTCACTACACCGGTATCAAATAAATCTGATGTACTTTGAGTACTTTGTTCACCTTCGTTAGAAACAATTATCTGTTTGCTACGTGAATTTGGCAAATTAGGTGTGTCAAACTGGCAGGGTTCATTGTAACGGAACGTGCCGCGTCATCATTTGCCGTTAAATTAAGTGTGGACATAAATGAATTTGTTTGCTCATCATCTGGAATAAAATCATGACTAGTGATCAGCATGCACTGATTATCTGTAATTAGGGGATTCTCACTATTAGACTGAGTGTCGCTAGTATTATCTGTCAAATTATTCGAGATGGCTATTTCACTCATTGCACATCGCGATGTACCGTTAAGAGTTTTTCGCGGCATTTTCCACAAATAAAATTAAGCACAAAATGAAACAAAGACAAAGCAAAAAAGGAGCAAACACAATTACAACAAAGACCAATAAATTGCCGATGATCTGTGAAAGAAAGCGTGACAAATTAGTAAATGCGTTGCGCCAGATGCAAACTACATTTAAGTAAATAAGAGCAGATATATGACTACTTCTCAGAGATTCACAAACAAATACGATCCTGGCCGGTTGCCGTCAAGTGTAACCTCCCCACAAAAATTAAAATAAATAATATGAATAAGATTCTAATTTAGTGTAACCGCCCCATAAAAATTAAAATAAATCATATGAATATGATTCTGGTTTAGTGTAACCGCAAAACAAAATTCTTTCACAGTGTAACCTCCCCACAAAATTCATTTACATTTATAACCTCCCTACAAAATTCTTTTCACGTTAACCTCCACACAAAATTCGTTTACATTTAATCTACCCACAAAATTCTTTCCGATTTAATCTAAGCTCAAAGTTCATTCACATTTAGCGTAACCTCACAACAGAAAAATTCCTAAACCTCTCAACAGTAAAAAATTATAATTATGTCGTTCACATTGAGTGTAACGTCCCAATAAAAAATAAATTCAGTAACCTGGTAATAAAACAATGTAACTAACCTCTCAATTAAATTGTCACTCATTTATGACTTTTCAATAATTCACTGTGAATTTAACCTGGTGAATTTTGGACGACAGCAGTGCTGCGTCATGGCCCTGAAAGATGACTATGAATAAAAAAGGAATAAATTCTTACCTCAATGAAGTCGCCGGATATATCTGCTCTTACAATAAATTTTTCCGGCACAGCTCTGTGCAATGCTGGCCGATATATCTCTCATTTATTAAAGGAAGCAACTGATTTTTCTATTGCAATAATTGGGATGATCATGGATGGCAGAAATTAATAAATTCTTTAAATTGAAATAAATGGTTGCTAAAAGTTACTTTTTGTGAGGAAGATTATTATTACCAGAGTTTTAAAACATTTACATGGGACTTGAGATAACATTACTACATATGCGCGAAGCTGCTTTTTTACCTTATACATTAATACTCAGGCTACGACATCGCTGCACCGCGACCGGGCCAGCCAACACGATACACCAGACCAGACCAGAGCAGACTCCAGACTAGCAACAACTTAAAGTTACAGCTACACAGTTCCTACTGCAGTCAACACTGATCTCTGGTCAGAGACCCTGCATATCGCAGGCAGCGCATGAGCAATACATCGAAATTACATCTGCTCGGACCTCTTACACAATGTCATCAGCGAACCTAAAAGTTTTTATTTCTTCTCCATGGATTTTAATACCTATTCCAAACTTTTCTTTTGTTTCCTTTACTGCTTGCTCAATTTACGGATTGAATAGCATCGGGGAGAGGCTAAAACCCTGACTCTCTCCCTTCCCAACCACTGCTTCCCTTTCATGCCCCTGGACTCTTATAACTGCCATCTGGTTTCTGTACAAAGTCTAAATAGCCTTTCGCTCCTTGTATTTTACCCCTGCCACCTTCAGAATTTGAAAGAGAGTATTCCAGTCAACATTGCCAAAAGCTTTCTCTAAGTCTACAAATGCCAGAAATGTAGGTTTGCCTTTCCTCAATCTTTCTTCTAAGATAAGTCGTAAGGTCAGTCTGTCAACACCTGCTTCCTTTGATGTTGGAATTATTATATTCTTCTTGAAGTGTGAGGGAATGTCGCCTGTCTCATACATCTTATTCACCAGATGGTGGAGTTTTGTTAGGACTGGCTCTCCCAAGGCTGTCAGTAGTTCTATTGTCTACTCCCGGGGACTTGTTTCGACTTAGGTCTTTCAGTGCTCTATCAAACTCTTCACGCAGTATGATATCTCCCATTTCATCTTCATCTACCTCCTCTTCCACATCCATAATATTGTCCTCAAGAACATCGCCCCTGTATATACCCTCTGTATACTCCTTCCACCTTTCTACTTTCCCTTCTATGCTTAGAACTGGCTTTCCACCTGAGCTCTTGATATTCATGCAAGTGGTTCTCTTTTCTCCAAAGGTCTCTTTAATTTTCCTGTAGGCAGTATCTATCTTACCCCTCGTGAGATAAACCTCTACATCCTTACATTTGTCGTCTAGCCATCCCTGCTTAGCTATTTTGCACTTCCCGTCGATCTCATTTTTGAGACGTTTGTACTCCTTTTCGCCTGCTTCACTTATTGCATTTGTGTATTTTCTCCTTTCACAAATTAAATTCAATATCTCTTCTGTTACCCAAGGATTTCTACTAGCCCTCGTCTTTTTACCTTCTTGATCCTCTGCTGCCTTCACTGTTTCATTCCACAAAGCTAACCATTCTTCTTCTACTGTATTTCTTTCCCCCATTCCAGTCAATTGTATTATTATATTGTAATTATAATATTACACGTATTCATCTTGTTTCGTACCTTGTTTTATATAAGTTTCTACACGTTTGAATGTTAGTAACAGGTATGTTGCAGTACTGTCGTTGCTACGGAAGTGTGTGAAAGGGGGATCAGTTAGATTTCTTAGCTATGTACAACAAATGGATAATTGTACATCTAATATTGATATGAGGAAATTTATACGTTGTTAAACATTGGAACAAGATATTATAAATTATTGTATTCTAGAGATAATTTGGCAAGTATTTACGAATGTTGGATAAATTTCCATTGATGCTATGTTAATACACACATAAATTTGTACCTAACGGTCTAAATTTCTCTAGTTTAAGGAGGTTCTCAAACCCATGTGTGAGCCTAAGTTTTCTGCATTACACAGTTTCCTATACAGTGTCACTGTAGCGTAATTAGTTATAACGAATTCGACAATATGAATCAGTGCAACAGAAAACCAGAAAAAGAGGGTTTTGCTGTCACTTCTACTATTAGTCCAGAATTCGAGCACTGATCATGTAATTTGTTTAGTTTTTTGTTCTTAGTGTATACTTTTGTTTTACTGATGAGATGGGGAAACAATGTTATACATATTTTACTTGACTATAAAAACAGAAAATAATAATGGCCATGCACGTTGTGCAAATTCCTTACCGTATTTACTATAACAATTTCTTAGTTCCAAATGCGTTGTTTTTTCGTGACACTTTGGCGACCTCAACAGTGTCATTGTAACGTAATTAATTAGCACAACAGACATTCGACAATATTAGTAAGTGCGATAGAATACGTAACATAATATTGTTGTATGTCACCCCTTATCTCGTTACTGGGAACACACAAATAAATGGGAATCTGAGCAATGATACTGTGTCGAACATGCACAGCACCATTGCTCTTCAGATCTTTACGTCAACTTCATTTCCTGATATAAAATTTTTTAGATATCTGTAAAACGCGTATACAATGTTTCATGGCACTTCTGAAGGTGATTTATCTGTAGCAGAGAAGTAACAACAATTAAAATAGGTTAAGTGCAATACGGACTACAATGCACGATCCCAAAATCATGTGGCTTGAGCTGCAGGAGACGCTGGCGACAAAATTCTCGCTCTGCGCATCCGAATGCTCACTCATAGATATTTATGCTCTATGCTCTCACTACCTTATTCCCTCGTACAGCGCTCTGCGGTCAACATACTCTGGAAATATCCAGCGTCTCGGTCCCCGCGAGACTACAGTACACACATAATTCGAAACTGACATATTCATCTGGAAGCTAGAGATACTTTTTTAAACAATGCAGTAGACTGCGCTTCACGCATCTACCTTTCGATCAAGTGAACTGTGGACTCAGACGTTGCAGAACGTAGCACGATCATGCAACTGCACACATCAACAAAAGTTAAATATCACACACTATTAGTTGTTAGTGGTATACTGAAGCGCAATATTGTGTGAATAAATGTAGTTACAGTATTGTCAAACGAAAGTGCCGGTCATTGTTATATTATTGTGCTGTACGGGGCACTGTCACGTACATGTGCAGCAAGTAGCACGCACCTCTTGTAAAGATATAGAAACGTAGCTGTTACCACGCGTCCTGCTTGCTTCTCGTGTGTATACATGATGGCTACCAAGGTCAGCTGTTTAGTTCGCTTTGATGGATAATACATCTGTGTTTCTACAGCATTTGAAGAATCTAGATAACGATACATTCGTTAGCAGCTGATTGACACGAGGGACAACTGTTTGTCCACAGAAGACAGAATGTCTCTAATTTTATCGTTGTGGTTACTTATTTAGGGTGAAACATTTCTTTGGTCCGTTCTTCGGAGCATCCGTGGCATCACGCAAGGTCGCACTTGCGGCTGCTGTCTGAATGCACGTGCAATTTGCAGCGCATGAGATTAATTATTACGAGGCGTCAAGCTCAGTCAGTTTCACTGGAAACGTTAATCGGCGGGGACGCGTTAATTGCCTGCATAGCTACTCTATCAAATCAGTACAAGAAAGGTTCCTCAGACTCGCTCTGACTGACAACAGAACTTGATACACAAAGGTTAATAATTAAAAGCCGTGTACCTATCTACATCTACATCTACAACTACATCACACTCCGAATGGCATGTAACGGTGTGCAGCGGAGCGCACTTCTGGCACCCCGCCAGGCGCGTGGGATTAGCCGAGCGGTCTTAGGCGCTGCAGACATGGACTGTGCGGCTGGTCCCGGCGCAGGTTCGAGTCCTCCCTCGGGCATGGGTGTGTGTGTTTGTCGTTAGGATAATTTAGGTTAAGTAGTGTGTAAGCTTAGGGACTGATGACCGTAGCAGGTAAGTCCCATAAGATTTCACACACACCCCCGGTACCCCCGCCGCCCCTCCCTACTCGCTAATGGTAGTTGGCCCTAATTTCTGGAATTTTTTCTTCGTGATCATTATGCGAGATATATGTAGGAGGAAGTAGTATGTTGTCTGAATATTAATGGAAACTGCTCTATCAAAATTTCAAGGGTAAACCTCTCCGTGACGATCAACACCTCTCTTGCAACTCCTGTGAATGGAGTTTGCTCAGTATCTCGATTTCACTCTAGCGCGGACTGCAGATCCTGTGACGAAAGGTGCCGCTTATTGTGGACCTTCTCTGTTCCTTGCCTCAGTACTTCATGGTAAGGATCCCATATTGATGAGCAATACTCAAGAATCAGCCGAGCCTTTGCCTTGTAAGCCACGTCTTTCGTGGATGAGTTACATTTCCTTAAGATTCTTCCTATGAGTCTGGCATCTGCTTTTCCTATAATTTGTTTTATGTGGTCATCCCACTTAAGTCGGCTCTGGATAGTTAGTCATAGATATTTTACGGTGGATATGTTTCCATCAGTTTCTCATCAATAGTGTAGTTGTACAATTGTGGCTTTCCTGTCCTAAGCATTCGCAGTGTGTTACATTTATTTACGTCAGGGCCAACAACCAGAGGCTGCTTCCTTCATCAACCCTCAGCAGGCTGTCGATACTCCCTTCTGGCGTTGCTACTTTGTTGTAGACAATCTCACCATTTGCGAACAATCGTAAACAGCATCCGATGCTTTCAACTAGAACATTTATGTCCGTTGTAAACAATAACGGTTCTGAAATTTCCTGGTAGATTTAAACTGTGTCCCGGACCGAGACTCGAACTCGGGACATAATAACGCTTCTTTCACACTTCCTCGAGATACTCCGGCATTTACCTTTAAATCTTTCGGTTTTGTTCGGTTAAAACCGATGTGTTGAGTTCAAGGAAGCCTACAATCTGGCCGCAAATTTGATGCGATACTCGATAAATTCGTAATTTTTTTTTCCCCTAAACGGCAAGTCGGGACGGTGTTAAATGCCTTCCCGAAGGCAAGAACACGGGATCAACCTGAGCCTTCAGGGCATGGACGTCATGGACAAATAGAGTGAAGTGATGTGGAATCAGTGTTGATTTTTACGTCTTCAATTCTTTGTTGGATGTATTCCAATGACTGTCCATCTGTACAAATTTTACTTCGGGCAGTTCTCTCTAGGACCACGGGTATCTCAGCAGGTGTCAGGTTATTCTGGCCTTTCTTCTGGTTTCCTCTCAGCACCGAGACAGTAGACAATGTCCGTTGTCTGTGGCTTATCGTTTCGTCTAAATTCCAACAACCTTCTGTACGAACATATCACATACGCTTCGATTCTCTTTTTCTCCGGTCCTCCGATAGTCCATGATTTACTACACACAGCACTATGCTCCAAACGTACATTCTCATAATTTTCTTTATTAAATTGAGGTTAATGTCTGAAACTGGTATGCTTTCTTTCAGCCAGGAATATCCTCTATATCTGTGCGGGATTATTTTATGACCCCTTGCTGCGTCTAGCAAGTGTTGTTTTGTATCCAAGGTAGCAGAATACATTACTTCATGGTCACTAATTTGGATGTTATGTTTCTTTTATTTGGTTTACTCTCAGTCCATATTCTGTAATCACAAAACTGTTCGTTCCAGCCAACAGACCCTGTATTTTTTCCACCTTCGCCGAATACAACTATGTTATCATGTTTCGTAAATCTTAACCCCAGACTTGAATATTTCTTTATTTCTGTCACTGATTTGTCAGTGTATAAGCCGGCCTCTGTGGCCGAAGGTTTCTAGGCGCTTCAGTCCGGAACCGCGCTGCTGCTATGGTCGCAGATTCGAATCCTGCCTCGGGCATGGATGTGTGTGATGTCCTTAGGTTAGTTAGGTTTAAGTAGTTCCAAGTCTAGGGGACTGATGACCTCAGATGTTAAGTCCTATAGTGCTTAGAGACATTTGAACCATTTGAATCAATATATAAATTGAATGGTAATGACGAGAGACTGCATCCCCGTTGAGCAGCCCATTAAACCCGACAACTTTATTTACCTTACATTGTTAGAGTTTTGCCTTGATTTTGTACATACTGTATATTGACGGTATTTCGTTGCACATTATTGCTGCTTATCTTATAATTTCGAAAATATTGCGCCACCTTACACTGCTGAATACTTTTCTAAGGTCAACAAATCCTGTTAAAGTGTCTTGATCTTCCTGAAGTTTTGTTTCAATTATCACGTGCAACGTCTGAAGTAAGTCTCTATTGCCTTTCGTATATCTGAAGCCAGACCAGCCGTCTTACAACACATTTGAAATTTTCTGTTCCATTTTTCTGCATTTAGTCGTATCAGCGACATGGACGCATGAGGTGCTAAGCAGATTATGAGACAGTTCGTGCGTTAACCACCTGAGCTAACTTAGAGATTGTGTAATTGAGATTTCTCTCTAAAGTCGTAGATACCACACACGAACATGAACGGTTGTTTAATTTCCACTTCCCTCAATAACTTTATATAATTCGAAAGGATTGTTATTTATGCCTTCTGCTTTTATTGTTATGAACTCTTCCACAGCTCTGTTAAACTCTGACTCCAGTCTTGAATCACTGTGTCTTCCATATCGACTTCCATTTTCTCTTCCCAATGTAGAAGTACATCAACAACGTATAAGATTTCACTGCACTCGGTAGCCATTTCCTCTTGGTTTCTTTGCATTTTCCATACTTTCTATTTCTTTCATTCCGCACTGACTTTCTTTGGTCATTCTTGTACTTCCTTCTTTCGTCGATCAATTGAATAATTTCTTCTCCTACTAAATGTCTGTTTGCATTTACCTTCCTTGTACCTATTATCATTGCTCTAGTTTGTGTTATTACAACCTCAATATTGCCACAGTCTGGTAATTTTCTCTTTTGCAAGGTTCTGTTAGCACTTACAGAGTTTAACAATGTATTTAGCAGTCCGAATGTTTAGTACTTATGCAGATTGATCCTCCATAGGACAGTATGGGTGTCATGTTTATCATTTCACAACCCTGTCCACATACCACAAACCGCAATTCACTTTCTTTGAAACTAATTTCTTTTAGTTATTCCAGGAAGGGACCTGCATTGGAGAGGGGTGGAATTAATTTTATCACCTAAAAAGTTTTATTTACTCCCTTTAAGTCATAGTTATTGGCCTAGATAAGTACTGTTGAAAACCTTATTACAACCCAGGCCCTTGCTATGTTCGTTCGATGTTTCCACCATCTATAATGACTAAATTATAGATGTGAGGATTCTTTTTGCTTTGAATATTCCGGACAAGAAGCTATAGTGCACATTCTAAACATAGTTACTTAAAAATATAAACCTTGCAGTTATGCAGCTGATTAAAAAGCGCATTAATAATGGTTTAAAAAGGATAAAATTAAATCATACTTCTTGCACTTAAAAAAATGGTTCAAATAGCTCTGAGCAGTATGGGACTTAACATCTGAGGTCATCAGTCCCCTAGAACGTAGAACTACTTAAACCTAACTAACCTAAGGACATCACACACATCCATGCCCGAGGCAGGATTCGAACCTGCGACCGTAGCAGTCAAGCTGTTCCGGACTGAAGTGCCTAGAGCCGCTCAGTCACCGCGGCCGGCTTGCACTTAACGTCTGCCAATGTCAGTATATAAACTTAGTTACGCTATACTACAATTTTTCTTCATGTTGTAAGTCTACCATCCGGAATAAACTTTCCCCAGAAAACTTCCATCTTTTATGGAAAACAAGACTGGAAACCACTTCCATTATAGTAATTGTTGCCTGCACTCACATCCAGCCTGTATATGTTCCTGCTGTCACTAGCATACATTTCAACCTCTATGCCCTACACTTTGCTTACACCACGTTCACTTGCCGCGTTGTCCTGGGCCCCCAGTGGAAAACTTTTTGTCTGTCAACTGACACTCAGTGTAGCTTCCTATGTGTGTTCCTCCCGGCTTCAAATCTAATTCTGTAAATCGTTTAGGTCTCACAGAAGCTGGTCCTAGCTTGGTTCATTATTTACCTTTTAATAAAAATCGCATTCCTATTCATACAGAAATATGCACAAAAACACATTTAGAAATCGTCTTCACTATATAATTATTACTGAATTTATCATTGTAAGGTTCGATTTCACATCAAAGTTTTAAAAATCCATTTGGGTGAATGCAATATTCTAGGAGCACATTTTCTCAATACATTCTCCCATCTGAAGAGTGAGGCAAATGGTAGGAAGCATTGTAAGCAGTAAATAAATAAAACACCAAATATGACCAGATGTGATGGTACAAACAGTGATAATCTATTCTTATCTGCTATGAGCTAAGATGTATTATATAACACTTTTCACTAAATGTTCAAATGTGTGTGAAATGTAATGGGACATAACTGCTAACATCATCAGTGCCTAATCTTAAACACAACTAAACCTAAATAATTCCAAGGACAAACACACATGCCCATGCCCGAGAGAGGGCTCGAACCTCCGCCGGGACCAGCCGCACAGTCCATGACTGCAGCGCTTTTTTTTATGAATCAGCCAACCATTAAATGCAATAATTTATCAGCCTATCACGCTGCCGATGCCGTGTTTTTTTTTTTTTTTTTCTTTTTTTTACACAGGAAATACATCGATATATACGTTGAAATGGCAATGTATTCCTTCAAAAAACGAAAATATTCTCGGTTTTTCCAAAACACTTATTAAAGGCAATCAATTAAAATAAAACAAAAGAAAAACGTATGGGAAGGAATGGGTGTCAATTTTAACGTTCCCACACATCCTTTCTTCCGCCAATTCTACATCGTGGAACATCTAAATGCATAGAAGTGTCCACAAAAAAAATTAATAAATAAATAAATAAATGAAAAAGGGGGACATGGCAACTCATCCAACGCCTTGGCGATGAAAAACAAGATATAACAAATTAGAAAAAATTTCACGATAACGGGGCAACCGGAGCCACGTCCAATGTGCGGTGGCCATATAGTGGGAAAAGCCACACGGATCTGCGTCATATCCATTCACCATCACGCAGTGGACATAATGGTCAACAAGCCACATTAAGGTATTGTTCTTCGATCGTGGAAAGAAGGTTGAATCGGGACGCACGAGAATCTCCCCCGAGATAGCCGCCTCCAACGTCCTGAGGAGAAAAGCCAGTTGTCGGCGAAGCCATCTCAAATGGGAATGACCGCTCGAAATCAACCGATGAGATAATATATCAGAGTCATGGCAACGATTGCAGCGATCCGTTACACTGAGGCCAATACGAAAAAGTCGCACGTTGGTAGGTACAATATCAAGAACAACTTGGTAGCACGAGGACGCCACTTCCATCGGGAAAATCGAGAGTCTGATGTTAGAACAAACAATCTTCCACTTCGTTTCTGGCGACAGGGCTTCCACAGAGGAAGACTATAAGGAACTGGCCAGCGGCTTAACAGCATTGTTAGGGAGAGATTCGCTTGGGAAAGGATATTTACTCCTAAATAACTGACCTCAAGTAAAAATTCCCTGACTTGCCGTTATTTACAACTAATCCTACCAACATCTACTGGAGGTGTTAAACTCGCCGGTCGGATACAGTCATAAAGGTGAGCTGTAAGTGACTGGGGGGCGCTTTGACACGTTAACACGGTACGACGGATGAATAAGGCAGAAGCCCTAACCCGAATGTCAGGGAGGCCCAAACCTCCCTGCAAACGGGGCCGCGCCATGACCCCATAACGCACGCGAAATACAGAGTGGCGCCAGATAAAACTGCCAGTTAAACTTTGCAACTTGCGGGACACCATCGCAGGAAGTGGAAAGATTTGTGCAATAAAATAAGCCTTACTTAACACATACGTTTCCATGGCTCGAACTTTATGAAGAAGTGAGAGGGAGCGACGCTTGTGTTCAACGATTGCACCTTGAATCTTATTCGTGAAAGACTTCCAGTTTATCGTAGCCATCTTTAGCGGACAGCTGTCAATTATAACACCCAACGATCGATGTAGGGTGACCTTCGAAGCCCATGGAATTTCAACAGCGTCAAATCCTCGTAAACTGAGTAAACGACATTTCTGGTCATTAACCCGCGCTCCCGTAAGACGACAAAAGGCATCCAAAACTTTCTTCCACAGTGATATATCATCATGGGTACGGAGAAGAACCATAACGTCATGAGCATATGCACGAACGGTAAACCTTTCTCCCAGCAGCGACCAGCCACTCAAACGAGCAGCTATAGTTCGCAATATTGGTTCCAGAAGCAACACGTAGAGCGACATTGATAATGGACTTCCTTGATGGACGCCCTGACACACCTTAATGGGGGAAGTAAGACGGTCATTTACGTCAATGGACGCCCCAATACCAGTGATTACAGACTAAACAGCCGTCGTGCAGCATTGTTAAAACCAACAGTCGTCAATACTCGCATAAGGAATCCATGATTAACGCGGTCGAACACTTGATGAAAATCAACGAAAAGCAAAGCGCTTGGCACGGTAATGGTGGAAGCAATCGACATTCAGCAACGGGAGTCAGGAGAGTTCGACCCGGAAGACAAATACGATGACTCGCGATGATGGTAGTCAACAATACCGATAGTCGGCTATTGACCGCTCGTGCCACTATTTTATAATCATAGTTGAAGAGGGTTATTGGGCTGACCTGATCCACACGCAAACGTCCCGGCTTTTTGGGAATCAGGACTATTTTAGCAACCTTAAAGCTGGGCGGGAGAAGATCTCCCTGGTACACTTCATTCACCATGGAAGTTATCGTATCTCCTGTTATGGGCAAAATCGAATATAAAATTCTTTGGAAAGGCCATCGGGGCCAGGTGATTTGTGGGAGAGAGAACGACCCACAATATCAAGTATATCATCGCTATGGAATACATAGAAAAACCCTTCCTGGAGAACTGGTGTAACAACACGATCAAGGAGTGAGGTGAAATCAACAGACAGAGGACCGTCTGAATCCACTTCAGCATAAAGCTTGGAATAGTACTGGTAACGTTCACGCATGATATCAGATTGTGAGGACCATTCACGCCCATCTAGAGAACGAATGGTAGAAAGACATGTCCTTTGAGATCGCTTGTGAGGCCGGAGAAGATGATAGAGGTCAACTCATCCTGTACGATTGAACGAGGCTGGGAACGCAGTCGGACCCCATCCATTTGCTTACGTTTGAGTTGGAGAAGTTTTGCCTTCACACGGCGGACGTCGACGACCCTCGAGGGAGCATCACGAGCATTATCGTAAAGATCGTGAAGGACTGCATAACAAAATTCCCTAGTGCGCCTTATTTCAGCCGCCTTTTCAGCGCTAAAATGCTCGAGTGTATTTCGAATCCGGGATTTAGCAAAGGTAACCCACTATTCGAGAAGTGAGGAATAACGCGTCTGGGACTGGGTTGTCTGCCGCCCTACGTCTGCGATGATGCCTTTCGGAGAGGGGTCCATGAGATGTAGAGTGTTTAGCTCCCATAAAGGGTGTGAGAGATGGACCCGTCGCAGGACGTGGTTAAAAGTCATTGAAACAGCATAGTGATCTGTGAAACTGGCAGGAATTACATCAATCGACAGAAGCTGACTACATATGGGGGCAGATAAATAAAAGCGGTCCAATCGGCTACTTGAAGTAGCTGTAAAAAACGTAAACCGCACCAATGTAGGATATGTGCAAACCCAAACATCCTGGAGATGCAAGGACATCACCATATCATTAAGTTCACGACAAAATGTATAACTGTGGGTCTGATCAGCACGGCGTATGACGCAGTTAAAATCTCCCCCTAACAAAACCTTGCGCGGGTTCCGTCGGAGTAAATAAACAACTTTTTCCTTATAAAACCGCGCGCTATCGGATGAACGACTGGATCCAGACGGAGCGTAAAGAAAAATTAAGGTGAGGTCATAAAAACTACAGCCTATACCGCGACCATCATCTAGCGTTTCGAAGTCCGTCAGCGGGATTCCATCTCGATAAAGCAAAGCCATACCGGTAGAATTTTCAGGTGCGGCATTGAAAAACATAGAATATCCAGGAAGACAAAACACATGAAATAATACCTCTTGTAAACACACGATATCAGCTTGGAAATCCTAAATAAACTGGCGTAACGCAGCAAGCCGTAATTGGGAACGTATCCTATTAACATTGAGGGTCATAAATGTATACGCCTGCTACCGTTAACACATGTAAGGTCAATAAAACACTGTGCGGCTGGTCCCGGCGGAGGTTCGAATCCTCCCTCGGGCATGTGTGTGTGTGTGTGTGTGTGTGTGTGTGTGTGTGTGTGTATGTGTGCGTGTGTATGTGTTTGTCCTCAGGATAATTTAGGTTACGTAGTGTGTAGACTTAGGGACTGATGACCTTAGCAGTTAAGTCCCATAAGATTTCACACACATCTGAATATTTTTTTCAATAAAACAACATTAAGGAAAAAGCACTATCACGTCTGTCTCTCCCCAACGTCCGGAGGCGGGGAAAAGAAGGTATAATGTTAGTCCTTCCCACCTGACGCCAAGGAATCCTCGCTTTTCTTTTTACGACGCGCCGCGGAACGGGCAGGTTAAAAACGCTGTTTCACACCACTCCGTGAAAATATACACTCTTGATGTGGAGGGGTTGGTGGCACGTCAAGCTCCGATTTGACAGAGGAGCCATCGTCACCGCACTTATCGAAAATCAGGGAGCACAACTCAGAACGACCAACAGCAACAACAAAATGGTTCAAATGGCTCTGAGCACTATGGGACTTAACTTCTGAGGTCATCAGTCCCCTAGAACTTAGAACTACTTAAAC
Source organism: Schistocerca piceifrons (assembly GCF_021461385.2). Lineage (NCBI taxonomy): Eukaryota > Metazoa > Arthropoda > Insecta > Orthoptera > Acrididae > Schistocerca > Schistocerca piceifrons. The sequence continues at coordinate 285,931,384 of NC_060144.1, read as the reverse complement.
CTGACTAAACTTAGGACATCGCACACATCCATGCCCGAGCCAGGATTCGAACCTGCGACCGTAGCGGTAGCGCGGTTCCAGACTGTAGCAACAACAGACACAGAAGAGACAGGTAATGCAGTGCCGGTGACGGTTGGCATCTCCTGAACATCAGTAAGAGAACCCGTAGAATCTTGTTGCTCGACTGTCTCAGCATGGAGGAGGGGTGGTACTGCACTCGAACACTGTAAAGTCTGGCCAGCAGGTGACGTCTCTGCGGGAACAACGGGACCCACGGGAACCGTTACGTCGACGGGTAAAGTGGGGTACGCAGATTGAACGCACATTTCAACATCGAGAGAAGCAGCTCCATCCTCTCTGGTAATACTGGAATCTCAATTAACATCAGTAGACAACGCATTACCGCCAGAAGGTGCACCCTCTGACAACTCCGTGTCAGAAGAACGAGACTGGAGTGGGGCGTCCTCAGTCCGCCGGCGTTTGACGTGCGCTGGAGGAGCCGTCGTCCCCTCGAGGACAGAAGCCGCACTGGTACGCGTCGGCAACGGTGGAAATTCGCGACGAGTAGGGGGTAATGTTGCCCCTACATAGCTTAAAGCTGGAGACTGACTGACAGCTGACTGCGAGGTTACTATGTCTGCTAACGTTAAAGGAAGACGTTTTTGATAAGACGACGTCAGAACAGTAGTACGGCGCGGGCAGTCAGATCTGAGATGACCGCTTTCGTTACAGACAAAACAAGTTCCTTCTTGCCCTGTATACGTAACATGGATGCGGTAACCACAAACAGTTAAGTGGGAAGGGATATTCTTTTTAACGCACATGTCCACAGTCCCGATACCATTATAACACTGGAAGCGATGTTGTGCTGACCAGCGTTCCCATCGAATATGCCGTATGATTCCAAACGGAAGCAACGCAGTTTTAAATAGTGAATCGTCCACTTCAGGAGGAAGGTTATAAATTCTAACCGGAGTATACTCGAGTGCCGCATTTTCAAGGAGGACCCGACTAACGGAACAATCGCGATGTGTAAACAACACTTTATAACCAACCCGAGAGAAAAGTCTTTCTACATGAACGGGATCATAAAACTTCACAAAGAATTCATACAAATCAGAATCAAAGAAAGCAATATCTACATGATCAGGTGTAACACGGATAACATCAGCTAACCAATCGTGAATTTCTAAGTAGCCAGGTTGTACACGATGCGTACTTCTGTCAAAACTGAAACGAACTGTAGCTCGACGAGGAACTGATTTAGGAGACTCGACAGACACCATGGAGCTGGCAGAAAACATCGCCGCCAAGAGGAAAACGACAACAAACTCCGCTACGCAACTACGATGTGACTCCGGCCGATACACCAACAAGACTGAGTAGCTTCGACACAAGCGGTGCAGCGGCACAGCCGGAAGTTAACGACAACCTGCTCGCTCGACGCGCAAGGCGACACTCCACGCCCCAGACCGCTCGGCCAATCCCACGCGGCACACTTTTCACAGACCCCAAGAGAAAGAAATGGGGGTGGTGTATAAAGTAATTTCGCTCCATCTTCAATGTTCTAAACAGTTGCTTTTAAGTCCTTGTACAGTTAGTCTGAATACTGCACTATCATGAGATCATTAGATATCAAGTTCTATCCCAGCTTCGTGTGTTTCGAAAATGACGTCGGATCATCCGAAGAAAGCTGTAGGTGACAAAAGAAGAGTGATTTCAAAGTATCACCCATTTCTCCTCTCGTCAGGTAGAGTCTCATTCAGTCTATGCGCTGAGAGGAACGAAGGTAAAATATTAGCTCTGACAGAAGTATTGTGCTGTGAAACGGTAGTTTAAATGTCTCTGTTGTCATATATTGCAGAGTTTGTCTGTTAAAGTGAATAATCAAGTATTATACTCTCCGGTCACTGATGTCGTATCATTATCGGATTTCACTTATTGATAAGTAACCATCAGAAGATGACTTCATAGTCACAGTATAAACATATTTGCGCTCTGATTGATCAAGCTACTCGGACTCCGTGTAACACTCAGCGGCTCTTCGCCTAATTACTGTGTAACGTATTCAACTCGGAATACCTTTTCAAACAGCTGGAGCTGAAATCTATCACAAAATATTTTACAAGATAGTAACATTGTTTCCCTAAGGCAGTATGTGAAGTCTGTGTATATGAAAGTGTTCACATGGAACTGCATTTCGACAAGAATTCTATTTGCAGTGTCACGCCGCAAGCTGCAGAAGCCGCCCCTTAAGTAGACAATGCTCGACTAAGGAGGGGTGCAAAGCTTTGTATTATATGTGGGCTTTCCCCATTATTACAGGGGGGTTTCCAAGGAAGCTACTGCAATGCGGCAGCGCGGCAGGGCCGGTGATAATATGGCGCGAGTCGTTCTTTCGGCGTGGCCCCGCGTAACGAAGCTGAAAGCTATTTGCATAGCCCGCAGGCATTCGTTAGGGGCTCGCCGAGATACCGCACGTGCGCGCAGCCTCATTTCCCCGGCAGTCCCAGCTGCCGCGCTCCCTACAATCTAAGGCCACTGACGGCCTGCTATAATGTAATACCACATCACGCGGCCGCCAGCAGCAGAAAATAAATTACACAAGCCACCCGGGAGGTGCACTAACTCAGTTACTATGTACATTGTTGTTGTTGTTGTTTCATTATTCCACGAAAAGACAGTCTTTTCCACCTGTTCACGGTATTATGTCCTGTGCAAGTCTTTTAATATCCTTATAACTACTGCAACTTTCAGTACTTTGAACATGTTTTGCGAGAATTACGGAAATCCTCCATGGGCTTAAGCGTGAATCGCTGGAGGCACGAAGAGGCGCTCCTTCTCTGAGTCTTGCCGACTGACCGATCGCGAGTCCGAGAGGAAAGGGGGCGTCGTTGAAGTAGCAAGTGATTAGCAGAGATAATCCTTGTAAAAAATAAAACTTGACTATCGATTGTTGTCTTGTCAAAGATAAAATTGTCTAGGGATTCTGCAGAGCTATTGTCCATATGTCGCTAAGTTTCTTTGCCTCCTCTTTCCTATTAAGATTATCCTAATCCTTATAAATTTCAATGGCTTCTCTACATAGTCGTGGATAATAATTTGAATGTGTAGATAAAATTTCTTTTCCAGAAAACTTCACTTCGTGGTTTGCTGACTGAAGATCCTGCTCTGCTACAGCTGATTTCTCTATTTTTCAAGTCGGCAAAGAATTCTGAGCTCTTTTAGCCATGTATTTACTCTCTTCTCGGTAGTTCCAATATAAACTTCACCACCCGAACACGGAATTTTGTATACACCACATGTCGACAGAGGAGGGCGTTTATCCCTCACTGATTGTAGTACTTATTTTATTTGTTCGTGTAAAGAACGGTCTGTTGTCATTTTCCTGTAAAATCTTACCGATCTGATCCGTTATTTTTTCAATAATAAAGTTAGACGACTTAAACAGATTATTTGTTTCCAAAAAGGAGGTAAAAGAACTTATTTGATGAGTGAAGCTATGTGGCCGAAGATGGACACAATCCTTCTCAACAGTTACAGGGACTAGAGTCAGTGACTGGTTGGGCTGTTTAACATTTACCCAATATCGATATCCTGTTTGGTATTTGGGGACAAGAGATATTATTGTTTGAGAGGCTTTGCAGATGTGTTGAATGGCTTAATGACGATGACCTCCTCTTGGATAAAATGTTTCAGAGATAAAACAGCCCCCCATTCGGATCTTCGAGAGGAGAACACTCAGGCCAATGATGTCGTCAAGAGAAACAAAACAGTTATCCTGCGGAACGGACTGTGAAAAATTTGACAACTTTGGGAATTTAAAAGGGAACTGGGCAGATTGATGCTATGTACGGCGGAAATAAGTAAAGCTTGATGGCAGAAGAACAGGTCTTCTGACCAAGTGACTAGGTCTAATAATGAATAAGGAAACAGAAATGCCAGTAAGCTTCCATGAACAACATTGTCAATGCATTATCTCAGCCAGACACAAAGCCACACACAACACGACAGAAAAAATTTGTATGCCTGCTAGCTGCGCAGATGATGAATAGGTTGAATCAAAACATGTTGGGAGCTCCAACGTTAGGTGCAGTATGAGGCCCCTTAGGACTTGGTTGCCAAGGAGGGGAAGAAAGTCAATGTACACCCCATGTGCATGACGAGTGGAGTAGTTCCAGGCGTAGAACGAATCATCCCGGATGCCGTGAAGAGCACAGGTTGCACCCAACTGCACGGTAGTGGCTCAAGTCAAGACCAGTAACATGTGTCCAATTTGATCGGAAGAGATTTTCTCTTCTTTCGATCACCTATCTAAAGTTGTAAGGGCTACCAATCGTGCATGCTAAATGAAAGCAGAGTGCACCATTTCCAGCAAAGTAGGCAGGACTGATTGCGGACCTGTAGTACAGAGCCGGGTGGAGGGTCCGAATCAGAGGCTCAGACAATTCTGCGACCCTCTGGGTTGCAGATTGCTTGACTTGGACCTTAGACTGATAGGGTTTCTGGTTCCGCTAAATAGAAGTCCATTACACGCAGCTACACGGGTAGTGGGAGCAGGGTGGAGTGAACTGACAGGATTTTAGACTACAAGGTCGCGGTGGAACAAAAAAGGGAGTCAGTCTCAAAGGGTGCAGGCCGAGTACAGGAAGAACGTAGATCTAGGAAAGATTGCTATAACAGTTGTAAATTGTGGTAGCTGTGTTGGAAAAGTACCAGAGCTGGAAGAGCTAATAGAAAGCACTGACGCTCAAATCGCTACAGGCTGGCCATACACGGAGATAAATTCGGCTGAAATTTTAACCAAGGTGTTCAGAAAGGATAGGCTAAATATCCTTGGCAGTGGCGTGTTTCTTGATGTTATACGTAGTTTATCTTGTAGCGAAACTGAAGTATACAGTTCCTGTGGCTAGATGTCATTCTTGGCAACCGGCATAAAATAACAATTTGATGCTTTTTCCAACCTCCAAACTCAGATGATAAAACTTCTGAAAAGTGCAAAGAAAACTAAAGGCTAATTTCAACACGTATCCGACTCATACAATTATATTTGATACCGATTTCAATATGCCCTCCATATATTGGCGCAAATAAATGTTTAAATCTGTAGGTGCACGTAGAACACCATCCGAAATTGTGTTAAACGCTTTCTCAGAAAATAATTTCGAACAATTAGTACACAAGGCCACTTTAATAGTAAACGTTTCCGAAAACACACTTGGCGTCTTAGCAACAAATATTCCTGAGCTAATAAGCAGCATCAAAACGGATACAGGAATTATTAATTAGTGAACACCGGGTTGGCGTAGCAAGAGTGAATACCCTAACCAAAAATACACCAAAAATGCAGACAATAATTCGCTTGATGCCTTCCTGAGAGACAATCTCCACTCCTTCCTAATTAACTATGGAAGCGATTCTTCTGTTTTTCCTGGCGTTTTTCTTGCTCTAACATTCCACGGGTGTACTGCCATTCCACAGTCACTAGTCAGTTTCCTTTGCTGAGCGTCTTTTTAATTAGACTTAGTGCTAGTTCTCATGCCCTGCTGAGGTTGTAGCCGCAATCTGGGTTGATGAGTCCGTCCCTGCTACGAATTTCGATAGCCTCTCTCACGACGCTGTCCCAGTATGTAGATGTCTGTGCCAAGACCGCGGTATGTTGGTAGTCCATTTCGTGATTTTTGGACAAACAGTGCTCTGCGACTGCCGGCGTATTGGGGTACCCAAGTCGGGTGTGCCTCTGATGTTCTCGACAACGATCTTCGGTGTTGCGCACTGTATGTCCAATATATGTCGCTAAAATCCACAAAGAAGGAGTACCTTTACGCTCAGTTGTCAGCAACATTAGGGCACCTACATATTTCCTGGCCAATTACCTGGCAGAATTACTAATCCCTTATGTGGGTAAATGCCTTCAACATGTCCGTAATTCTCTGGATTTCGTAAAACGCCTGGACAACTTCAAGCTGAAAGACTCGGATATCCTGGTGAGTTTTGACGTTGTTTCATTATTCACCAGGGTGCCTCTTCGAGAGTCAGTTGAGCTTACTGCACAGAAATTTGACGAGAAGACGACCGACCTTTTCAAGCAAGTTCTGACCTCAGCGTATTTTCTGTTTAATGGAGAATGTTATGAACAAACATAAGGAGTCGCAATGGGGAGCCCACTCTCACCTGTGGTCGCAAGTTTCTATATGGAGCCTTTCGAGGACGAAGTTTTGGCGTCATCCGAATGGAAATCTACTTGTTACCTACGTTATGTGGATGACACGTTCGTGATCTGGACCCATGGAAGGGACAAGCACCTAGACTGCCTTACACACCTGAACTCCATACATCCGAACATCAAATTCACTATCTCCATCTACATCTACGTGATTACTGTGCTATTCACAATAAACTGCCTGGCAGAGAGTTCAATGAACCACCTTCAAGCTGTCTGTCTACCGTTCCACTCTCGAATGGCACGCGGGAGAAACGAGCACTTAAATTAGCCAACAGAATGTTTTCGCAATCGGAGGAGAAAACTGGTGATTTAAATTTCATGAGAAGATCCCGTCGCAACGAAAAACGTCTTTGTATTGATGATTGTCACTCCAATTCACGTATCATGTCTGTGACATTATCTCCTCTGTTTCGCGATAATACAAAACGAGCTGACGTTCTTTGTGCTTTTTCGATGTCATCCGTCAGCCCCACCTGATGTGGATCCCACACCGCACTATGGAGACCGAAGCAGAGGGAATATTACCATTTCTGGACGTCATGGTCAAAAGAAGAGCGCATGGCACCCTGGGCCACGGCGTATACAGGAAGGAAACACACACTGACCTGAATTTGCAAGCGGATAGCTGCTACTACCCGGCGCAGAGGAATGGGGTGCTAAAAACACTGGTGCACAGGGCGCGGACCATCTCTGATGTAGAGAGTCTGCCCCAAGAGCGGGAACACCTCAGAACTGTATTCCGCAAAAACGGGCACTCGGAATGTAGAGCAGACTCGCTCTCCGCCCCACCTCTACCCTACAGCGTGTGAAGACGGAAGAAGTCATGGAAAAAGAGATAGCCACTGCAAATACACTCCTGGAAATTGAAATAAGAACACCGTGAATTCATTGTCCCAGGAAGGGGAAACTTTATTGACACATTCCTGGGGTCAGATACATCACATGATCACACTGACAGAACCACAGGCACATAGACACAGGCAACAGAGCATGCACAATGTCGGCACTAGTACAGTGTATATCCACCTTTCGCAGCAATGCAGGCTGCTATTCTCCCATGGAGACGATCGTAGAGATGCTGGATGTAGTCCTGTGGAACGGCTTGCCATGCCATTTCCACCTGGCGCCTCAGTTAGACCAGCGTTCGTGCTGGACGTGCAGACCGCGTGAGACGACACTTCATCCAGTCCCAAACATGCTCAATGGGGGACAGATCCGGAGATCTTGCTGGCCAGGGTTGTTGACTTACACCTTCTAGAGCACGATGGGTGGCACGGGATACATGCGGACGTGCATTGTCCTGTTGGAACAGCAAGTTCCCTTGCCGGTCTAGGAATGGTAGAACGATGGGTTCGATGACGGTTTGGATGTACCGTGCACTATTCAGTGTCCCCTCGACGATCACCAGTGGTGTACGGCCAGTGTAGGAGATCGCTCCCCACACCATGATGCCGGGTGTTGGCCCTGTGTGCCTCGGTCGTATGCAGTCCTGATTGTGGCGCTCACCTGCACGGCGCCAAACACGCATACGACCATCATTGGCACCAAGGCAGAAGCGACTCTCATCGCTGAAGGCGACACGTCTCCATTTGTCCCTCCATTCACGCCTGTCGCGACACCACTGGAGGCGGGCTGCACGATGTTGGGGCGTGAGCGGAAGACGGCCTAACGGTGTGCGGGACCGTAGCCCAGCTTCATGGAGACGGTTGCGAATGGTCCTCGCCGATACCCCAGGAGCAACAGTGTCCCTAATTTGCTGGGAAGTGGCGGTGCGGTCCCCTACGGCACTGCGTAGGATCCTACGGTCCTGGCGTGCATCCGTGCGTCGCTGCGGTCCGGTCCCAGGTCGACGGGCACGTGCACCTTCCGCCGACCACTGGCGACAATATCGATGTACTGTGGAGACCTCACGCCCCACGTGTTGAGCAATTCGGCGGTACGTCCACCCGGCCTCCCGCATGCCCACTATACGCCCTCGCTCAAAGTCCGTCAACTGCACATACGGTTCACGTCCACGCTGTCGCGGCATGCTACCAGTGTTAAAGACTGCGATGGAGCTCCGTATGCCACGGCAAACTGGCTGACACTGACGGCGGCGGTGCACAAATGCTGCGCAGCTAGCGCCATTCGACGGCCAACACCGCGGTTCCTGGTGTGTCCGCTGTGCCGTGCGTGTGATCATTGCTTGTACAGCCCTCTCGCGGTGTCCGGAGCAAGTATGGTGGGTCTGACACACCGGTGTCAATGTGTTCTTTTTTCCATTTCCAGGAGTGTATATCGTATACCGGCACACTATCGGAGAAAATAGGACGAATATTGAGGAAACACAGAGAAGGAACTGTCTTTTTCTCACTAAATAAAACGCGAGCATTATTGGGAAGTGTCAAAGAAATCTCGGTTTGCGGAAGGCCGGCATATACCAGATTCCGTGTCAATGTGGGAAGACATATTTGACAGACAGTGCACACCACCGAAGATCGTTGCCGAGACCATCAGAGACTCACTCGACTACTGTACCCTAACAAGACGGCGGTCGCAGAGCACTGTTTGTCCAAAAATCACGAAACTACCAACATACCAGGGTCTTGGCATAGACATCTAAATACTGGGACAGCGTCGTTAGAGAGGCTATCGAAATTCGTACCAAGGACGGAGTCATCAACCGAGATTGCGGCTACAACCTTAGCAGGGCATGGGAACCAGCATTGAGTCTTATTAAAAAGACCCTCAGCAAAGGAAACGAACGGGCGAGGCAATTAAACCGCAACCACCACAGACGCCGACGCCAGCGTCTCACCGACCGCTGACGCGCGGGCGCGGACCACAGAGAGAACGCCTCGCGAGGCGAAGGGATTTAAGACGGCCGCCCACCATTAGGAGCTCAGTTCGTAAGCGCACCTGACGATGGCGACATGTCTGATCGCCGAAATATTGTGCCCGTTGGACACTATGGACCGTCAGTACACCCGTGGACTGTTCGAACTATGCTAGTGTAAACCGGACGTGGCTTGAGATCAAAGAAATATTATCGATACCAACTGGGAGATTTGTATCAAATAAACATACGACGAAACTGATCCCCCATAGTACACACATCGGGTCACAACACTGCTGCAGAAGCAACGAAAATAGCATGCCAAACACAAAATCCTGACCATTGGCGATCTTCTACAGAAGCTCCAGATTTACCACAGACTTCAGTGCGAGATATTTATAATACCGTCAAAAACGAAACTTTGTCTCAAAACTCGGCAGAAAATACAAAGAAAATCTGATCGTATGTACGGTATGCTAACTGCAAGCAATAGCATTAGAAATACTAGCGAGGATAGTGCTGCTAAGTCAGACTTACTAAACATAGACGAAGTAAGTATTCCAGAATTCGAATCAAGAACAACTGCCAACTAGAGCAACTTAGACGTAGATATACTCTCAGTAATGAAACAACTTAAATCAATAAAAGCAAATCTTCCGACCCGGTTTGTACACGAATTATGTTCCCTTCAGCCTATGCTGATGCAATAGTTTCTTACTTAACAATCATACCCAAAGGGTTCAAAATTTTCAGGTATTCGAGAAAGGCAATAGGAGTAACACACTGAATTACAGGCCCATATTATTAACGTCGATATGCAGCAGCACTCTGTAACATGTATTGTCATGAATTACCTCGAAGAGAACGGTCTGTTGACACATAGTCAACAAGGGAACACAACTAGCGCTTCACTCGCCCTAACTGCCGAGCGCTATCGACAAGGGATTTCAAATTTATGCCAATTTCTTCATTTCCAGAAGGCTTTTAACATCGTATCTCACAAATGGCCTGTAATACAGATTGCGTGCTTTTGGAATATCGTCGCAATTAGACGACTGGTCTCTTGATTTCCTCTCAGAGGGTTCACAGCTCGTAGTAATTGCCGCAAAGTCGTCGAGTAAAACAGAAATTATTTATGGTGTTCCCCAAGGTAGTATTATAGGTTCTGTTGTTCCTGATGCTGTCGCTTATCGTCTAGTAAAGCCATCAAATGATGAAAACCAATTCCAAAACGATTTAGGAGAGATACCTGCGTGCTGCGAAGATTGTAAATTGACACTAAATAATGAGAAGTTTGAGGTGCTCCACACGAGTGCTGAAAGGAATCCGTTACGCGATAGATCGATCAATTGTAAAGGCCGTAAAGTCAACTAAATATCTAGGAATTACAATTACGAGCCACTTCAATTGGGAAGAACACATAGGAAAGTTTGCGGGGAAAGTGAACCAAAGAAGCATTTCATTGGCGGAACACTTAAATAATTCAACAGTTATACTACACTATGTTATACTACAGTTATGCTTATCCTTCTTCTTTTGGAGTACTGCTGTGCGATGTTGGATCCTTACCAGACAGGATTAACGGAGTAAAAATAGAAAGTTCAAAGAAGGCCAACACGTTTCGTATCATCGATAAATAAGGGAGAGAGTGTCCTGGACTTAATACAGGAATTGGGGTGGAAATCATTAAAACAAATGCGTTTATCGTTGCAACGGTATCTTCTTAAGATATTTCTGTCACCATCTTTCTCCTCCAAACCCAGAAATATTTTGTTGACACCGACCTTCACAGGGAGAAACGATCATCGTAATAAAGTAAGGCAAATCAGAGCTCACGCTGAAAGATAAATGTGTCCGCTTGTTCCCCGTTCTGTTCGAGAGTGGAATAATAGAGAATTAGTGTGAAGGTGGTTCGATGAATCCCCTGCAAGGCATTCAAGGATGCCTTGCAGAGTAGACATGTAGATGTAGATGTAGATACTGCGATAAAGGATTTGTTCAAATAGTTAACGAAGTGATAGTGTTGTTCTTATCAGGATCGATAGCAAATCAACACCGACAACGACAGTTCAGGTATACAAGTCGACATCGCAAGCAGAACAGACAGAGAAAGCATATGAGGCTATCCCCCCCCCCCCTCCCCCCACGGGGCTCGACACTCTTTGGGAAGGTACGTGCTTGGTTTCCACGGGGCACCAGCCTTTGCAGCATTTTTCCCCTTCCATGCTGCATGTCTATATTCATGCTATTCTTTTCCCCCTCCGTTGGGGAACATGTTCTGCATCGTCTGTCATCTGAGTAAGAACAGTCACACAATTGTTTTTTCGCTCCCTTCGCCTTTCTTTGTTTCCCTTCTCCTCTCATTCTTCCGCTTCAGAGTTTGAGGTTCCTCTTGTTCCTCTTCCTCCCTGTGCGCTGCTGAAGGACGGCCCATGCGTCTGACGCGTAGCAGGTGACTGGATAAAGTGTAATTCCCAGCCACAGGAAGACAGGTAGGGTTCGCACGTATCCCCTGGTACAGGTCAGGCGCAAGGAGGAGTGATTGCCTGAGCTGCAACCTTCCCAAATTGCCGATTGGTCCCTTTGTCAGGTGTTCAAGAAGTGTGACCTGAAGCTTGAGCAATCACCTAAGGCGGGTTTGGCCACTTTTGAAAGGAGTCCCACTGGGAAGGAGTGCACCATCGGAGACACTGGCAATCTTCCTGCAATGAGCCAATCATCTTCACAATTAATGTCTACAAAACGTAAACGTAATGAGGCTAATGATTCAAAGACCCTTCCCGCTGCACCACAGTTCCTCGTGGTCTCACGTAATGAAGACAGTCAGTCCTTCACCTCGGTAAATCCGTTTATTATTCGGAAAGGTGTTGATGCAATTGCCAGCCCTGTGAAATCCTGCTCTCTTTTACGCAATGACTTCTGATTCTCAAGCACAACAACTGTTTGCGGTTATGAAAAAGGTAGATTCCTCCTTAGTGTCTACCTGTACTCGTTTTCTCACCTTTTGTAGTGTGGTGCTTCCGTCCAAGATCAAAGCAGGCTATGAAATAATCACAGTCCGGCCGTACATTCTGAAGCAGTGTCATCATTTCAGCACACCCAGTTATTCTGTAGCCTGTGGTAGGGATGCACATGAGGGCGACTGTCCGCCTCCTTCTCTCCCTGGATCAACTGCAATGTCGGCCATGGTGCCTCCTCTCGGGATTGTACCGTGTATCTTGATGAACGGGCGTCCAAGACATCCGGGTGACGGAAAAAGTGCCTTACTCAGTCGCTCGCAAGTTATTGGCTAGTCAAAAGCCCTGCGATCTCCCGTCTTGCACCTATAGTTCGGTTCTTGTTACCCCAAGCTCCATGAAGAACAAGGCCAAGCAGACATGTGAACTCCAATTCATCTCTGAGGTTGTGAAATCGCCCAGTCTCAACGTAGCATCGCAATCCTCCAGCCCAGCTGTGCAACCAGCCATCAAACTCTCGCCTCAAGGGGTGAAGCCACCAGCTACACAACCAGTACCACAGAAAGGAAAGAAGGAGTACTCCAGTGACGAGTTCCACCATCCCTACAGCCAAACAACGCTCTAGTCTTCCTCTAACCACAAAGACTCGAAGAAGTGCATCAAAGGCAAACGGTCTTCCCCTTCGCCAACTCGAAGATCCTCTTTGACGGTGTCCCAACTTGATGCCTTAGCCTGGCCGGCTTCCATGTCGCCAGTGCACACCACCAACTGTTTTTCAGCGTTGGACTCCACGGACTGACCGCACAAGCAAAAATGGTTCAAATGGCTCTGATTACTATGGGACTTAACTTCTGAGGCCTAATCTAAGGACATCACACACATCCATGCCCGAGGCAGGATTCGAACCTGCAACTGTAGCGGTCGCACGGTTCCAGACTATAGTGCCTAGAATCGCTCGACCACTCTGACCGGCCCGCACAAGCAGTCTGATACTTCTGTGGACCCCGTGGAGCAGGGTCCTCCTGCTTTTGTGCCCTGTAGTAGCGACTCTTCATAGGCGGTCACTTGGTACCCGCTGAGGTGACACCCCTACATCTCTTCCTCCCCATGACTCTCCTCCAATGGGACGTTTGCGGCCTTCGGTCTCACAAAGAGGATTTACAGCTACTTTTAACATCGCAATGTCCCCTTGTACTCGGCCTGTGAGCTTTCACATTTCTTGCCGGGTCGTTTTGACCTTCCCCTCAGTTCCGCATTCCATCTCATGGGGGTGTCATGCTGCTCATATGGGATTACATTCATAGTCAACAGTCACATCTTCAAGCTGTGGCAGTTCACCTATTCTTTCTCCACTTGACTTTTTCCCTGTGTACCACTTATGTCCCTCTGTCTTTTGGTGTCACCACATTTCCTTCAGCTTACTGGGTAGCTACCTCCCCCATTTTAGCAACTTGGTGAATTTAATGTGCATCATTACCTTTGAGGTTCTCTCAGGACCTGTCAGAGAGATGCCATCTTGGCTGTAATTCTTAACCATCCTTCTGCACTGCCCAACTAGCCTCGTCTTAAGTGGTCCATTCTTTCTGACACCTACTCGAGCGACCATTCCCCGTGTGCTATCTGCTTGCTGTCTCCTACACCATCTCCGTTCACATCCAAACGGCAGCTTACTAAGGCTGACCGGCAGCTTTACTCCTCCCCAGTTGTGACGATCAGGTGGTATATCTTTCAAACGTTATCCTAACTGCGGCAGAACGTTCCATTCCTCGCACTTCCTCTTTACCACGTCGTGTCCCGTCCCTTTGCTGGACTGAGGCATGCCGCGACCCCATTCGTGCACGGAGACGTGCTCTCAACGTTTTTAGCCGTTTTCCTACGATGTCAAACTGCACTCATTTAAGAAAAAAGGGGCGTGCAAATGGTCGTCGTGTTCTTCGGGATAGCAAAAGAGCTAGCTAGATTTCATTCACTATTTCTTTTAACAGTTCCACCCCTACCACTGCCGTGGGACAGCCTCCGACGTCTCTCTGGTACTAAGATCCATTCCCCAATTTCCTTCCTGACAGTAGCATACAACGTCTTCATCGACCCCATCGCTATCCCCAACACATTGGGCCGCCTTTTTGGGGACATTACGAGCTCTTCTCACTATCACCCTGCCTTCCACCATCGGAAACGAGCGGAGGAGGCTCGGGCGATACCCTACTCTTCTCCGAATCGTGAGTGCTACAATACTGCCTTTACTATGGAGGAGCTAGATCATGCTCTCAGTTCATCCCGATCCTCCGCGCCAGGGCCAAACGCCATCCACATTCAGATTTTGCAACACCATTCTCTGGCGGGCAAGCACTTTCTGCTTAACACATACAGCCGCATCTGGGAAGAGGGCACATTCCCCGGACGTTGGTGTGAAGCCACCGTCATACCCTACCTAAGTCCAGTGAGGACAAAACGCTTTCTTCTAGCTACCGCCCCATCTCTCTTACTAGTTGTGTTTGTAAGGTGATGGTGGCTCAAGTCTCGAAATGTACTGACGAATGCACAGTGTGGATTTCGAGAGCGGCGTTCTGCAGTTGACCATCCATATCATGATTGGTTTTCTGCGGAAATCCCAGAATGTGACAGCGTTTTTCGATTTGGAGAAGGCCTAAGACACCTGCTGGGGAACTGGTACCCTCCATACTCTTTACACCTAGGGCTTCCGTGGCCGCCTCCTCTGTTTCCTTCAGGAATTTTTCGAATACCGATTTTCAAGGTGTATATGGGTTCTGCCTTGTTGGACACCTTTATCCAGGAAAACGGAGTGCCTCAGGGTACCGTCCTAAGCGTCGTCCTCTTTAACAACGCTATTAACCCTATAATGGCCTGTCTCCATCTGGGCATCTCTGGCTCCATTTTTGTTGACGATTTTCCCATCTATTGCAGTTCTCCACGGACCTGTCTAACTTGAGCAGCGTCTTCAGTGATGTCTCGATCGTCTTTACTCCGGGAGCATCGACACTGGCTTTAGTTTTTCCACTGGGAAAACCGTCTGTTTGAATTTCTGGCGGCGCAAATGGTTGCTACCATCATCTTTACATCTTGGGCCTGTTGCCCTTTGGTTCGTTTACGAAATTCCTGGTGCTCATGCTCGAGAGGAAACTCTCTTGGTCCTTCCATGCGTCTTACTTGGCAGCCCGCTATACACGGTTCCTCTATGCTCTACATGTCCTCAATGGTACTTCCTGGGGTGCCGATCGAACCATCCTCCTCCATTTGTACCGGTTCCTTGTCCGTTCGCTGCTCGACTATAGGTGCCTTGTTTACGTGTCTACACGTCCATCCCTCTTAAGCCGTCTCAACACTATCCACCATCATCGCATCCATTAGGCCATTGGCACCTTTTGCACTAGCCGGGTTGAGAGTCAGGATGCTGAAACTGCTGAACTACCACGGTCCTACCGCCGTGATTTTCTCCTCAGCAGGTATGCATGCCGTTTGTGTGCCATGCTTGACCACCCATGCTATGCCTCCTTCTTCCATGGCTCCTTTGTTCTCTAGTATGGGGCGTGTCCCTCTTCTCTCTTACCTACTGGAGTTCGCTTTTGGCACTTGGCGTAACTTCACACTACCTGCAACAATCCCAGTGGGTGTGAACCCTTCACCACCATGGCTTCGTGAAGCGCCCCATGTTAACCTCGACCTTCATTCGCCTCCCAAGGATACTTGTCCTGCCTCGCGCTATCGCCTTCAGTTTCAAGACCTTCGCATGGAACTTCGCGATAGTGCCTTTGTATAACTTATAGCTCTCGAGCTAATCCCAGGGTGTGCCTTCGTCATAGACACCTGTGTATTTCGATATCGGCTACTTTCAGACTGCTCAGTATTTACAGCTAATCTCTTCACCCTGTATCAGGCCACGGAGTACATACGGTGACACAGACTTTTGAATCGTGTGGTCCGCTCAGACTCACTCGGCATCCTTCAAAGTCTATGTACGCTGTACACCACTCATACCTTAGTGCAGCGGAAAACTGTCACATTCTCACTTTTGGTGTAGCCAGTGTGTTATTTCCGTGGGTTCCTGGTCATATCGGTCTGCCAGGAACAGGGTCTGCTGACGCTGCTCCCAAGGCTGCAGTCCCCATACCTCAGCCCACTAGTTCCTATATTACCTCCAATGGTCTCTTTGTTACCGTCGGTCAGGAGGTGGTACCATTCTGGCATCGCCAGTGGTCCTCCGTCCATAGGAATAACCTCTGGCTTATTAAGCCTCTCCCAATGGCTTGGACGACCTTTGGAGGAGGTCATTTTAACTAAGTTGCATATTGGGCACTGCCTTTTTAGCCATCTTTATTTGATAAGGGTCGCTACCCGACCACTTTGTACACATTGCGCCCAAGTTTCAACTGTCCTCCACTTCCTGAGGTAATGCCCATTTTTTAACCGTTTGCGTTCCCGCTTGTGTTTGCCGTCTGAGTTATCGGCCGTTTTAGGAAATGACGCGCGGGCTGTCTACCGCGTTTAACATTTTATCCGTGCCAAAGCAATAAAGCGAAGGCCATTTAATTTGCGGTTTTGGACCTCAGTTCCTCTATGCTATTTTTTCAGCCTTATCTCCACGAGCCAGTTTTTATCTGTCCTGTCTTACGTCGATTGGGACTGACGCATAGTCGTAATTTAACTCCGCTCTGTCTTCTATAGTTTTGAATTGGGCGCGTATGACCCCAGTTGCTTTTTGTCCCCTCAAGCAAAGCAAAATATGTTCAAATGTGTGTGAAATCTTATGGGACTTAACTGGCTAAGGTCATCAGTCCCTAAGCTTACAAGCTACTTAACCTAAATTATCCTAAGGACAAACACACACACACATGCCCGGGGGATTACTCGAACCTCCGCCGGGACTAGCCACACGGTCCATGCTGCAGCGCCTTTGAAAAGCAAAAAATGGTTCAAGTGGCTCCGAGCACTATGGGACTTAACATCTCAGGTCATTAGTCCCTTAGAAATTAGAACTACTTAAACTTAACTAACCTAAGGACATCGTACACATCCATTCCCGAAGAAGGATTCGAACCTTCGACCGTAGCGGTCGGGTGGTTCCACACTGAAGCACCTAGAACCGTTCGGACACACTGGCCAGTGGCAAAGCAAAACCAAAACTAGTATGAGGTTATTGAATAGGTAATAAATTACAAAAAGGAAGATGAAGAGCAAATAGTCATGAGGAACTGGAATGCAATTTTAGGGGGAGGAATAGAAGAAAAGGTTACAGGATAATATGGGCCTGGGACAAGGAATGAGAGAGGGGAAAGGCTTATTGAGTATGGTAATAAATTTCAGTTATTAATAACGAATACCCCGCTCAAGAGTTTCAAGATGAGGCGTTATACTGGGAAAAGGCCGGGTGATCGGAAAGATTTCAGTTAAATTACATCATGGGCAGACAGACATTTCGAAATATAATATTGCATTGTAAGGGGTACCCCCTCCCTCCATGAACCGTGGAACTCGGCGTTGGTGTGGAGGCTTGCGTGCCTCAGAGATACAGATATCCGTACCGTACGTACAACTCCAACGGAGGGATATCTGTTAGGAGGCCAGACAAACATGTGGTTCCTGAAGAGGAGCAGCAGCCTGTTCAGTAGTTGCAGGGGCAACAGTCTGGTTGACTGACTGATCTGGGCTTGTAACACCAACCAAAAAGGCGTTGCTGTGCTGGCACTGCGAATGGCTGAAAGCAAGTGAAAATTACAGCCGTAATTTTTCCTGAAGGCATGCTGCTTTATAGTGAAATGATGATGGCATCCTCTTGGGTAAAATATTCCTGAGATAAATTAGTCCCCCATTCGGATCTCCGGGTGGGGACTACTCACGAGGACGTCGTTATCAGGAAAAGAGAACTGGCGTTCTATGGGACTGGAGCGTGGAATGTCAGATTAATCCGACAGGTAGGTTTGAAAATTTAAAAAGGGAAGTGGATGGGTTAAAGGTAGGTATACTGGGAATTAGTGAAGTCCGGTGGCAGGAGGAACAAGACTTCTGGTCAGGTAAATACAGGGTTATAAATACAAAATCAAATATGTGTAATGCAGGAGCAGGTTTAATGATGAATAAAAAAAATAGGAATGCGGGTAAGCTACTACAAACAGCATAGTGAGCGCATTATTGTCGCCAAGACAGATATGAAGCCCACGCCTACCACAGTGGTCATGTTGATATGCTAACTAGCTGTACAGATGACGAAGAGTTTGATGAAATGCATGATGAGATAAAAGAAATTATTTAGACAGTTAAAGGAGACGAAAATTTAATAGTCATGGGTGACTGGAATTCTTTATTAGGAAAAGAAAGAGAAGAAAATGTAGCAGGTTAATATGGAATGCGGGTAAGGAATGAAACAGGACGCCGCCTGTTAGGATTTTGCACAGAGTATAAATTAAACATAGCTAACACTTGGCTTAAGAATCATGAAAGAAGGCAGTATACATGGAAGAGGCCTAGAGATACTGGAAGGAATCAGATAGATTATATAAAGGTAATACAGTCATTCAGGAACCAGGTTTTAAATTGTAAGACGTTTGCAGGGGCAGATGTGGACTCTGATCACAATCTATTGGTGATGATCCGTAGATTAAAACACAAGAAACTGCAAAAAGGTGGTAATTTAAGGAAAAGGGGCCTAAATAAACTGAAAGCAGCGGAGATTGTAGAGAGTTTCAGCGAGAGCATTAGTGAACTATTGACAATAATAGGGAAACAAATACAGTAATGGAAGAATGGGTAGCTTTGAAAGATGAAATAGTGAAGGCAGCAGAGGATCAAGTTGGTAAAACGATGAGAGCTAGCAGAAATCCTCGGATAACAGAAGATATATTTAATTTCATTGATGAAAGAGGAAAATATCAATATGCAGTAAATGAAGTAGGCAAAAAGGAATACAAATTGTCAAAAATAGGATCGGCAGGAAGCGCTAAATGACTAAGGAGGGATGGCTAGATGACAAATGTAAGGATGTGGAGGCGCATATCACTAGGAGTAAGATAGATACTGCCTGCAGGAAAATTAAAGAGACCTTTGGAGAAAAGAGAACCCCTTCTATGCATATAAAGAGCTCAGATGTAAACCCATTTCTAAGCAAAGAAGTGAGAGCAGAAAGATGGAAGGAGTATATAGAGGGTCTGTACAAGGACTATGTACTTGAAGACAATATTATGGAAATGGAAGAGGATGTAGATGAAGATGAAATGGGAGATATGATACTCCGTGAAGATCTGACAGAGCACTGAAACACCTTTTTCGAAACAAGGCCCCGTGAGTAGACAACATTCCATTAGAAATACTGATAGCCTTGGGAGAGCCAATCCTGACAAAACTCTACCATTTGGTGAGCAAGATGTATGAGACAGGCGAAATACCCTCAGACTTCAAGATTAATATAATAATTCCAATCCCAAAGAAAGCAGGTGTTGACAGATGTGAAAAATACCGAACTATATGTTCAATAAGTCACGGCTTCAAAACACAATCACGCATTATTTACAGGCGAATGGAAAAACTGGTAGAAGCCGACGTCGGGAAAGATCAGTTTGGATTCCGTAGAGATGATGGAACACGTGAGGCAATACTGACCCTACGACTTATCGATTAAGAAAAGGCAAACCCACCTTTCTAGTATATGTAGACTTACAGAAAGCTTTTTACAATGTTGACTTGAACACTCTCTTTCAAATTCTGAAGGTAGGAGGGGTAAAACACAGGGAGCGAAAGGCTATTTACAATTTGTTCAGAAACCAGAGTCGAGTTGCATGAAAGGGAGGCAGTGGTTGGAAAGGGAGTGAGAGAGTGTTGTAGCCTATCCCCAATGTTATTTAATCTGTATATTGAGCAAGCTGTAAAGAAACAAAAGAAAAAATCGGAGTATGAATTAAAATCCATGGAGAAGAAATAAAAATTATGAAATTCGCCGATGAGATTGGAATTCTGTCAGTGATAGCAAAGGATCTGGAAGAGCAGTTGAACGGAATTGACAGTGTCTTAAAAAGAGGATATAAGATGAGCATCAGCAAAAGCGAAACGAGGACATTGGAATGTAGTCGAAGTAAATCGGGTGCTGCTGAGGGAATTGGATTAGGGAAAGAGACCCTTAAAGTAGTATATGTGTTTTGCTATTTGGGGAGTAAAATAACTGACGACGGTCGAAGTAGAGAGGATATAAAATGTAGATTGGCAATGGCAGG
The DNA here is from genome assembly GCF_021461385.2 of Schistocerca piceifrons. Taxonomy (NCBI): domain Eukaryota; kingdom Metazoa; phylum Arthropoda; class Insecta; order Orthoptera; family Acrididae; genus Schistocerca; species Schistocerca piceifrons. Next base: position 285,911,167 of record NC_060144.1, on the reverse strand, counting down.
GAAAGCGTTTCTGAAGAAGGGAAATTTGTTAATATAGCGTATAGATTTAAGTTTCAGAAAGTCGTTTCTGAAAGTAGTTGTATGGAGTATAGCCATGTATGGAAGTGAAACGTGGACAGTAAATAGTTTAGACGAAAAGAGAACAAATGCTTTCGAAGTGTGATTCCACAGAAGAATGCTGAAGATTAGATTGGTAGATCTCATAACTAATGATGAGGTATTGAGTGTAGTTGGGGAGCAGAAAAAATTGTGGCACAACTTGACTAGAAGAAGCGATTGCTTGGTAGAACATGTTCTGAGGCATCAACGGATCACAAAGTTAGTATTGGAGGGCATTGTGGAGGGTAAAAAACCGTAGAGGGAGACCAAGAGATGAATACACTAATCAGATTCAGAAGGATATAGGTTGCAGTAAGTACTGGGAGATGAAGAAGCTTGCACAGGACAGAGTAGCATGGAGAGCTGCATCAAACCAGTCTCTAGACTGAAGACTACAACAACAACAACGACAAGAACCACAATAAGGCGTACCCAGGAGAAGATACACACTCGAATCACAATATAGTAGTGATGAAAAGTAGGCTGAAATTGGTGATTAGTCAGCAAGAATCAACACGTAAAGAAGTGGTTTACGGCAATACTAAGGAGTGAAGAGATAAGACTATAGATACAGTAGTAAGGAAAAACTCAGTAGGTACTACAGGTAAAGAAGAATGGATATCTATTAAGTGCAATCATAGAAGTTGGAAAGAGAAACATAGGTACAAAGACAGTAACTGCGAAGAAACTATGGATTACATAAGAAATACTTCATTTGGTCGATGAAGGAAGGAAGTACAAAAATGTTCAGGGAAATTCAGGAATACAGAAATACAAGTCGCAGAGGATTGAAATAAATAGTACAGTAAGGCAAAGACGAAATGCCTGCATGAGAAACCTGAAGATATCGAAAGAGAAATGATGGTCGGAAGGACTGACTGAGCATTTAGGAAAGTAAAAACAATCTACGATGACATTAAAAGCAAGGGTGGTAGCATAAAGAGTGCAACGGTAATTCCACTGTTAAATTCGGATGAGAGGGCGGGTATGTGGAAAGATTACATTGAAGGCCTTATGGGGGGACGTTTTGTCTTATGTGGTAGAAAAAGAAACAGGAGTCGATTTAGAAGAGATAGGGGATCCACGATTAGCACCAGACCTTAAGAGAGTTTTGGAGGACTTCAGATCGAATAAGGCAGAAGAGGTAGATAACATCTCATCAAAATTTCTGAAATCGCTGGAGGAAGTGGCAACAAAACGACTCTTTACGTCGGTGAGTAGAATGTATGAATCTGGGGACATGCCATAAGACATTCAGAATAATATCATCCACACAAATCCGAAAACTGCAAGAGCTCTCATGTGCGAGAATTATCACACAATCATCCTAACGGCTCGTACATCCATGTTGCTAACAAGGAAAAGAAAATTGAGGATGTGGTAAATAACGATCAGTTTGACTTTAGAAAAGCTGAAGGCACGCTAGAAGCAATTATCAAGTTGCGGTCGATAATGGAAGCAGGACTAGAGAAAAATCAAGGCACGTTAATACGATCTGTCGACCTGGGGAAAAAGCGTCCGACAGAGTAAAATGGTGAAAGATATTCGAAATTCTGAGAAAAAAGGGGCGAGCTATGTAGAGAGACACGTAATATGCAATATGTGCAAGAGACAAGAGGGAATAATAAGAGTGGACGACCAAGAACGAAGTTCCTCGATTAAAAAGGGTGTTAGACAGGGATGTAGTTCCCTCCCCCCCCCCCCCCTACTTTTCTATCTGTACATCGAAGAATCAGTGATGGAAATAAAAGAAAGTTTCGAGAGTGGAATAAAATTCAAGGTGAGAGGATGTCAATGACACGATTCGCTGATGACATTGATACCCTCAGTGATAGTGAAGAAGAATTAAATGATATGTTACATGGCGTGAACAATCTAATGAATAGATAACATGGATTGAGAGTATATGGATGAAAGTAGAAAGCGGTGAGAAGTAGCAGAAATGAGAACAGCGAGAAACTTAACATCAGGATTGATGGTCACGAAGTAGATGAAGTGAAGGAATTCTTCTACCTAGGAAGTAAAATAACTAATGACGGGCGGAGCAAGGAGGTCATCAAAAGCAGACTAGCTATGGAAAAAAAAGCATTCCTGGCCAAGACAGGTCTACTAATATCAAATATCGGCCTTAGTTTGAGGAAGAAATTTTTGGGAATGTACGTCTCGAGAACAGTATGGTAGTGAAACATGCACTGTGGTAAAACCTGACCAGAAGGTAATCGAAGAATTTGAAATGTTTTCCTACAGGCGAATGTTGAAAATTAGGTGGACTGATAAGTTAAGGCATAAGGCGGCTCTATGCAGAACTGGAGAGGAACGGAAAGTGTGGAAAACATTGTCAAGGGAAGGAACAGGATGATAGTACATCTGTTAAGACTTGAGGGAGTGACTTCCATGGTGCTAGAAGGAGCTACAGAGGGCAAAACCTGCACAAGAAGATAGAGATTGGAACACATCCAGCAATTAATTGAGGACGTAGTTTGCAAGTCCTACTCTCAGATGAAGAGCTTGGCACAGAAGAGGAATTCGTTGCAGGCCACATCAAACCAGTCTGAAGACCGAAGACACAAAAAAGAAAAAAAATGTATGAACTCTTCTAAGTGTCTCTTCCTGGTATCCCTGCTTTGCTCAGAGCCGGTTACTGTTAACTGACGAACTTGTACCAGTCGTCAACTCCCGGTGAACCGGTAGTAAGTCTAGCCCCCACTTCTAGAACTTCAAGGATGGAAAAGCTTTCCATCAGCACACGACTCAACTTCACCGCCAGGTTCCACATCGGCCGCCTCATCCTAAGCGAACTGTTTCCACTTTCCCTCTCTCACTGTTACTGTCCTGGAGCCTCCAATCTCCGCACGAAGCGCGGCCTCCTAAGGCAAACATGTTCTGCTAGAGACCGGGCCCGACCTATCGATTGCACAATGGTTCACAAGATAAAAATGATGTATGAGTATGAAATGACAGACACTGTAAATAATACCATCACCTAACATCGTGGAACGCAAACCTCAAAAATAAGAAAAAAAAAGGATGGCGAGAACATAGTTTTTGTAGTGGAGTTTATTTCAACAGCAGCGAAAAAAGAGAAAGAGAGATAGTAGGAGGACAAAGACTAGGTTAAATGAAAGAAATGCTTGCCACCCGGTGGATTTCTGCATAGAGCATAATTGCAGATACGTGTTCTGAGAATCAAGGCAGATGATTGTTTTCCTGGAAGACTCTTGTAGACAGCGAAGTTCCTCATAGAGGTTAAATAATGGTAAAACAGAGATTCTGGGACCATCTCTTAAACTGCAAAATCTTTACAGGACCAAGTGAGAACTCAAGTAATGGTTTTTTTAATTACTAACTTCAGGTTAAAGCTGAAGAAATTACTGATAAGAACGATATTACGGAAGCGAGACTTGGGCAATCTGAACGAAGCAGAGGGTTTTGGAAGTTTCAAATGAAACTGAAAGCTTATCTGATGGAAAGAGAGGACAGAAATATAACTGAAGACAGGTCGGTAGCTTTGAGGATGAAATATTCCAGGCAAAACGACAAGATGCAGCATAATCATTGGAAAACATACGAGATATTTTTATAGACGAAAGGAGTAACAACAATGAATTACTAAGGGAGTGAGGAATGCTGTATAAATCAGAATTAAAATTAACTCTGGAGGAAAAAGCTGAAATGTTAATAGCTCAGATGTCATGGCAGTACAATGCAAAGAAGGGAAAGCGAGAAGATGAAAGCAATAAGTATTATGACGGCACAAGGCAAGTGAACTTGACGGCAATAATATTGAAAGGGAGAAAAAAAGGTGATGAAGATGAAATGGATGATTTAATATGACCATAAAATTTTGACTGATCAGTGAAAGACGTAAATGGAAACACGGTCCTCCAATTGCTGAGATCATTGTGACATCCATCCATGGAAAATGTATTTCACCTGATGTGCAAGACGTATGATATAGGTGCAGGTCTTTACTGTAATACCCAAGAGTAATTACAGACCACAAATCGCAACCGAAAATTCAAACTTTGGTACATAATTAAGTTTTGTTCTTTGTCAAAATATGGGAGCCATCGAGTCCAAAACACACTGTCCTAATTTAATTAATCTGTAAGATATGAAAAGATGTAAACTTATCTTGCATATTAGCACCACTGATAAAACAAGTTAAGCAGCACTTGTTAATGAACACTTTGCAAGCACCATGGATCTTTAAATTAGATAGTTCCACTTAAAAAATTGTCTGTATAACTTACTAAGATGTACACTCTTGCTCGTTGGCATTACGGAGACAAATTACATGTCAATAGACCTGCTAATTCGACTTTTCTACATCCGATGAATTTCATATAAGTAATAAAAATTGGTTCTATTGCGTTTCACAACACACTACTGCTGATATCATTTTCAGCTTTATGGGCACTTGTCACCGAAAATTAAAAAGAGTAAGTTATGTTATACCCTAATCTACATTTATCTAAACTTCGTTTCATATACAGTCACTCAAGCATTATGTTGCCCCAGCCGTTCGGTATCAAGTTGATCTTGCAGTTAAAAAAGTTTTCATCTCCTTTTGTTACAAAGTGAAAACACGTGGAAAGCTGTATTCCTTTCATTCCCTCTGTACCTAATCATGATTTTGTTGATTCATAAAAGTGTTTACTACGTGCTTCAGGCTGTAGGTAATGTATTACGAGTATAAATGTGTCACTCATTAAAAGAAGCATTACAGGGTAATAGTAGGAGGCAGAGAGAGAAACAAAATTTACAGACATATGTAAATCAGAAAGATAGTTTCAGCAACTGGGGGTGTCAGCTACTGGAGAGACATCAGGTACAGTGGGAAACTGTATTCTTTTCATTCCCCCTGCAATATAGTACGATGTAAGCATTATAGAGAGGGAGGCAATTTACTGTTGTGTATAAATCTGAGAGACGGGGTTTACTGATTATGATGTTGGCACTGATGATGCAGATGTGGAAATATTGTACGTATTTTTTTTTATTTATGTCCATACATGTCATATGGAATTTAATTATGAGGCAATACAGCAGTTACAGAGGCGGAACATCATGCAGTTCGTACGTGTGTGTATGAGAGAGAAAGAGAGAGAGCGTTAGTGAAATTTATAACAATTTTCCCCAAAAAATATATGAACTTCCGTCAAAAATGTATGAAACTGCCACATAAACTTTATCAACTTGCCTCCAAAAACTGTATGCACTTTCCTCTAAGACCGTACAAACTCATCTGCAACACCCCCCCCCCCCTCTCCGCAAGAATCAACTTATCCTAAAACTACATCAACTACCCCCTGAAAATTTGAAAATTAATGAAGTGTCCCCCTAGATGTGTAATATGTTTCCACAAATTTGCAGGATCTGGCCACCCAAATGACTCTCCAGATACTATTGGCGGAACCAATCATGGTCAGTTTCGAGGCAAGTCTATACAGTTTATTGGAAAGTTGACTCATTTAAGGGGCACATCAGTATATATTTGTGGGAAAGTTCATGCACTTCCATGGTAAGATGATACATTTTCAGTGGTCAACTTGGCAAAGTTTTGGAGCAAGTTGATACTATCTGAGGTCAAGCTGACATATTTTTGGGGGGAAGCTCGATAAAGCTTTGGAAGCAAGTTGTTGTAGCTTTGAAGCCAAATTGAAACTGTTCTGGGCACAAGGTGATAACGTTACTGTGGCAAAACGGTACTGTTTCTCGAGCAAGTAAATACAGTTGTGAAACGAAATTGGCACAGTGTCAGTGCAAGTTCATATCATTTTCGTAGCATATTGATACAGGTTCAAACGCAGGATGATACAGTTTCAGGGAAGAGTAAGTTGCATATTTTGGAGCGAGAAGATTTAGTTTTCTGAAAGTGAATAAACTTTCAGGAGAAAGTTGATACATTTCTGAGGCAAGATGGTACACGTTTTGGGGCAACGTGATACAGTTTTGAGCACTAATTGATACATTTTTTACAAGCTAATACGGTTTTATGGCAAGATGACACAGTTTTGAACCAAGTTATTGCAGTTGTGGGGCATGTTGTTAAAGTTGCAGAAGAGGTTTTGTGGGACAGGCTGACACATTTTTGGAGGCAAGTTGTTTTAAATTTTACACACTACAGATACACACACACACACACACACACACACACACACACACACACACACACGCACACACACACGCACACTGTATAGCAAATCAATCTCTGTTAATATTCTACAACATAATCTTCAAATTTTCTCTTACAAATGTGCACACAACATGAAAAAATTATGTACAGTAGTTTTAAATCTGCTTCATAATCATGACTTTCATCATAAACAATGAATATCAGTAAACCTCCTCTCTTTGTGTAATACTCACTGTAGTGATAGGACAATATTTTATTGCAATACAGAAGGAAAGAGAGATATGTAGTTTGTCACTAGCAGCTGCCGCCCTCCCAGGTGCTGGATCCCAATCAGCTTACTTTATGTATGTCATATATACACCACAGTAAATTTCCTCTCTTTTTATAATGCTAACTTTAGTGAGCCAACATCACTATAGTATATTCAAGAGGGATAGAACGTTGTAATTCTTACATTGAACAGACAGCAATATTTAAAACAAATTACTCGGAGACTAAGGAGAATACAGTGTTTCAGAAGTTTCTGTTGTTAACAGTTGACGATGAAAATGTACTGAATTGTAAGATGAAGCTAGTACTCAATAGCAGGGTAACTATATTCATTGATTGGCTCCGACATGTGAGAAGCGTTTCACGAATTTGGACATGGGAATAACTTTGATATTTCTTGTCAGCAAGCGTTATTTATGCTGTGTCGTATGTGTTTTGTAATACAGTAGACCTAGCTTTTACGTATTTAGATGAATCTGATTTGTAGTACAAAAATTTAACTACAGTCATCTACTAACCTGCAATTTATTTCAGCAGTGCCAACAACAAAGCTGTCTGTATTTAAATAAGTTTTACACACAAGATGGAAAATGTAATTTGACGTTCTAAACGGGTAGGAGAATTTGGTATAACAATCGGTCGTTGCTTGTTAGCGAGTCCTGCTTAACATACAGGTGAAATAATAATGTAGCGTATCGACAGTATTCGGTCAGAAAATACGCCAGAACGAAAGTGAGTAGCAACAGAGCCAGCTGTAAGTGGGCGAGAGTGTTATGAGTTGCCAGAGAAGCTAAGGAATAGAGTGCTACAAGAAGCTCATGACTGCATATTAGCAGGTCATGGAGGTTGCATATCTACCAACTAGAGTGTAGCGGAAAGATATTGGTGGAGGAACAGGCAGACAGTCGTAAATCAGTATGTGCCGAACTGCATGGAGTGCGCACAGAGAGCAGATCTGTGTCGAACAAGAGTACCATTGCAGAGATTATCTGAAGCAATAAAACCATCCGACTTTCTGGGGATTGATGTTTTAGGTCACAGCGAATAAGTACATACTGAAATAAGTACATCAGCATAGTCATAGACCATTTTGTTATGATACATAGAAATAGTCACAATGTCAAACTATTAGGCAACAGCAAAGGTTCAAGGATATGTGAATAATTGGATATTGAAGTTTGGAGTGCCTGGAACAATAATAACAGATCAGTGAAAGATCTTCATTTCAGATCTATTCAAGCAACTGTGAAAGCTATTGAATTTGAAGAAGTTAAAGAGGAATCCTTTCTGTTCACAAGCCAATGGAACAACAGAAAGAGTACATAGGACAATTGGGAAGATGAGTGGATACTACTTTGACTCACATCACACCAACTGTGATGTCTCTCTCAAGTTTATTGTCTACGCCTACAACTCAGAGCAGCATTCCAATACATGATTGTCGTCATTTGAAGTAGTATAAGGTCGGAAAATGCCATCACCATTTGATGTATTGAAAGCGAAAAACGGGAGGACTTGAGAGACTGTTAAGGTTTTTGTTAGAGTCACTGGTGTAATTTGAAATAGAGTAGGGAGGGCAAATACTAGAGCACTGGGGAAACAGGAAGAAGCAGTGGACAAGATTGCCCACAATATAAGACTGGTCAGTGGGTCATGCTATCAACTTCATATACACCCAAGGGGAAATCCAAGAAATTGTTTGCAAAGTATCAGTGGTCATACAAGTGGTAGACACTACCTCACCAGTAAGTGTTAAGATTCAATTGCAGACGAGAATGGCAATTGTGCATGTAGGGTGGTGGGAACCTTTTCAAGGGAGTCCGAAATTTACTCCAGTGATAGGAGATACAGACGAGAAAGGGACAATGTGGGGGAAAGTTTTGCGAGATAAACAAGAGGTTGTAAATGAAATGGCAGTAAGAAACCCATATGAATTAAGACCTAGGTGACAGGCATTTAATACCTTACATTTAGTGTTTTCAATATAAGCAGCAACACATTTAAGGGGGAGGAAAGTAATAGGTATACTTGTCCACAGGTGAGGCTTAGAGAAGGACATATTGAATACCATACTACTATCATGACAACTGACTGGAGAAGTAATACAGTATGCCATAGCTGCAGAAGAGGCAGTTAATGAGAGTATTAGGGAACTACATACTGAAATAGAAGTCTTAGATATGGATGTAGTAGTGCCAAGGTGTTGCAATCTGTAGAAGATGGGGTTTGAGAAGCACAAGGAAAAGTAACAGAGCCACAGGAGGCTGCACAGCAAGCTGTAAGAGGTCAGCTAGGGGTAAACTTGTTGTTTGCCACAGCAGTCTTTAGAGGGTCTAAGGAAAATACAGAAGGAACTACTGCCAGAATTGGTTTTAGGACTCTAGCACAAAATCTTATATCTTTATTTCAAGGTAGCCACAGTGTCAGTGAGAATTGATTGAGCAAAAGTTTCCGTTTTCATAGCAGTTGTTCATATCCTGTAAAGTGGAGAATACTGAAGAAATCTGTAAAAGTAAAAACGTAGCGACTATTATTAGTTGCAAAAGACAAGATAGGTAAGACTTTAAGGAGCAAAGTTACAAAAACGTCACCGTGGGGAAATAATGTCTGTCTGAATATGGTAATACGAGAGGGGCAGTGTACCTGTGGAGCAAAATTACTAGAGGAACGACATGTGATTGAACTGGAATTCTACTTGGAGCACGTGAAGGTGCATTGGGTGTACTCTACCTGCCTATCAGGTAAGAGGCCAAAGACAGACACACAAGAAACGTGCCGCCAAAGCCCTCTCGGCAACCAGTTTTTAAATCACCTCCGCAGACCAGGGGGCACAGTCAGTCATTCAGTGAGTCACCGAGTCAGGTCTTCAGTCACAGCCCAGTCAGTATCAGGCCCAATCAGAGTCTGGCCTCAGGCACACATAGCGACCTAAAGTGCCTGTACCACAACACCTGGACTATCTTAAGTAGCACTCTGTTTACGTTAATAAAGAACCCTGGTCATACATGCATGCAGTTGTGTTATAGATAGAGGATGGCGGCCCCAAACAACATCCCCTTTGCTTCCCACAGCAAGACGACACAAAATAACCTTTTACAAGGTGGTAGTAGAAGCTAGTTGTTTCGAGCAGGGGAACCTTACATCAGCAATTCTAGAGTTACATGGGAGTGGTTTGTTATTAAACGGAACAACATGTGAGATAATGTGACCCAGTTTCCGTCTGCCCGCCACGGTTTCAAAGGTAACTCACCTGAATGTTTCGCAGCCCCGTTTGTGTTGGTCAGAGGATATCATCGATGTGGTACCTACCACAAATCTAAATAGCTTAAATCAGACAGCAGAGCCAGAAACAATGCAGTCTATAAACACGCTCCTGAAACTGCAGGAGGAACAACCCTCGGTGGAAACCTTATTGCAGCATGAAAAATCAGTACAGGAAAGAGGCAACACTGATTACTGTCATACTAACCACCGCAGCCGCTCTTGTTCTGCCAAGCTTAGTAATTGTTTTGGTATGAAGAAGACGAAGCACAAGACTGAGCTCGGACCAAGATGTCGTTCAGATTTCAATGGATTGGATACCCTGACCATAAAAGCAGCAGAAAAAAGCTGAACGCCCAAAGTGGAAGTTTAGGGATATTTGACTCATTTTAGCTTGTAGGTTAGGAATAGAGAGAAGAGATTGTGCAAGATACCTAGTAATGAAATAAGTTCCATTGTGTTTGTATTAGCAGGGCAAGGGGCCCTATGGAAATATGTAAGATTAAGTGGTAGAGTTACGGGAAGTAATTCTGAGAATAATTATTAATAGGCGAATCAGGGTCAGAAGTGGCGGTCGCCAGAAAGTCGAATGTGAAGGATAATCTAGTTTGGTCTACCCGAAGGACTGGGTCTCCATATAAAGGAGGACAACGTTTCGTGTCGACCCTATTCAGTCAGAAAATACGCCAGAGCGAAAGTGAGATGCAACAGAACAGCCGCAGGTGGGCGAGAGTGTTATGCGTTGGTATGCACACACGGCTGGCAGGCACTGCGAAACGGAGACAGCTGGGCGCAGTATAGCAACAGCCGATTCTAAAATATGCTAGCGGAAGGACAGAAACCATTCCTCATTTGCCACCATGGAAGTGTTTAGAGTATGTGAGTTAAGCCATAAACGAAGATTATCTGGGGTGTATAAGCACTCAGTCATTACTATACTAATATTGTTCTCGCCTCTGTACTACAGCACACGCCACAAGCCTGTGACACCCGGAGCTACACCCCGGAACGCAGTACGGGTCCACTGATTGACGATGAGACGAAGCAGCCTGCTGAGAGTCAGTTGCGCTCCTTGTTGTCATCACGCTCGCAGCCGGAGGCGTCACTGACAGCTGCAATCCAGTGACACCATGCTAAGCCAAGTTCCTTGCGTTTTCAGCAATGTCGGGCGTCTTTTGTTTCACATGAGACGCAATTGGACGCCTCCACCAAGCTGTTCCTGATGTATTTCGGCCGAGGGCTGGAATCAAGGAATTCAAGTCTCTTTTCAATGTCAATAGGTGAAAATCCAAGGGTCAATCTACAGTATTGTGACTAAGAAAGCTACAAGTGAAACTTCCTGGCAGATTAAAACTGTGTGCCCGACCGAGACTCAAACTCGGGACCTTCGCCTTTCGCGGGCAAGTGCTCTACCATCTGAGCTACCGAAGCACGACTCACGCCCGGTACTCACAGCTTTACTTCTGCCAGTACCTCGTCTCCTACCTTCCAAACTTTACAGAAGCTTTCCTGCGAATCTTGCAGAACTAGCGCTCCTGAAAGAAAGGATATTGCGGAGACATGGCTTAGCCACAGCCTGGGGGATGTTACCGAATTCCCTTTTTGTAACATAGCGATATTTCATGCACCTCAGGTGATAGTTACATTTTCTTTAAGTGTGTGCTTTTATGCACACGCTCACATTGCGGGTGAGAGTGAGGTTGTGTTGACGACATATTTCAGATGTGGAACAACTACAAGCTATATACTTTTTGTTGTTTTGAACACACTCAGCAATTGGAAAAAAAACATCATTCAGATACTTCAGAGCATTAGCCAAGATGACTGCTCTTTGGCTGCACTGAGATTTCATTTTAATTTCCAGTAAAATATTACGCTGTGACTGACTGTTTCGTTTCAGTATAATGCTAACTGTCGCGTGGGAGGAAGGGGGTATGACGAATGGCAAGAGATTTGCTTGTCACTGATGATGATGATGACGTCATAGAAAATGAAGCCGTGGCTTGTCACGCAGTTGATCAATAGTTAAGGAGGTTGTATCACAGCTGCCTTCTTCGTTTTTTTTTTCCTACAATCATCAGTGTCTTGGTTAAGGGATAGCAGTGCCGATTAATGGGGATTTGACCTGTGGGCTGGACAGATGGTAGACATCATACTCCTTTGTTACCACATATACTTTAGCATTTTCTATTTTTACTGTTTTGTTGAAGTATTTTCTCCTGTTTCTCATTGTTTCCTCACATCCTAGCATTTTGTCCAACTTTACGATTATCCTTCATGCGAATTACGAGTCCACTTTCCTAGTGTGATACTCATTACCATAATGTCTGCAGTCTCAGAGAACTTCAAATGATCATCAAATTTAAATACTTCAGATTCCTACTTCCTTATACACTAGTTCACCCTGATCACTCTCTTAATCTTAAGCCAACACCGCTTCTTTACTGAAGTACAATGTGCTGATACATCTGATTCCACTCATAGGATATAATACATGTAAGAACTTCCTGTATCTTTGGCTCAATTCCACGTCGATCTCATCCTCTAGTGATTTTCAATCAGTGTTTCCTTTCCTAGCAGCAAAATTTAAAGCATCTATTTCTAGTCTTATAGCTACTGTTGGTCCCATATTTTCCCGTATTCCACTTTCTGTTACATCATGCCACGATGACGCAGTGGTTCATGATTATTAGATCTGCAACTCCCTTTACTGTGTTTGATGCCGTCATATTCTTTTTTTCTTCGTCTAATGCTTGTGATGTCCAGACGTATACATACCTCTTGGCGTTGGTTTGGTTCGACTTTAATACTGACGAGAACAACCCTATTACCGAGCTGTTCACAGTAATTAATCCATTGTCCTTTCTTTTTAGTCACAACGAAACTACTCATTTTATATAATTTTCGTTTTATCAGATATCTTTACCTACTTTCCATTTTGTTTCACTACACCTACTAAGTCTAAGCTGAACTTTTCATTTCCCTTTCACGAATATCTAGCTTCTATAATGCATCCAGAAGTCTCACGCTCTGACTCACACAGTGTTATCGCTCGCTCGATTTTAAAATCTTTTCTCCATAGTCACCTCCCCTTTGGCAGTCCAAACCCGGAGTTCGTAATGGGAGATATTCCTGATTATTTTGCCACTGTAGAGATAATGATGATTTTTTTAATTTTCGGGCCCTATAGCACAAATTCGCTATGTTGTTGTTGTGGTCGTCAGTCCTGAGACTGGTTTGATGCAGCTCTCCATGCTACTCTATCCTGTGCAAGCTTCTTCATCTCCCAGTACCTACTGCAACCTACATCCTTCTGAATCTGCTTAGTGTATTGATCTCTTGGTCTCCCTCTACGATTTTTACCCTCCACGCTGCCCTCCAATGCTAAATTTGTGATCCCTTGATGCCTCAAAACATGTCCTACCAACCGATCCCTTCTTCTAGTCAAGTTGTGCCACAAACTTCTCTTCTCCCCAATCCTATTCAATACCTCCTCATTAGTTACGTGATCTACGGACCTTATCTTCAGCATTCTTCTGTAGCACCACATTTCGAAAGCTTCTATTCTCTTCTTGTCCAAACTATTTATCGTCCATGTTTCCCTTCCATACATGGCTACACTCCATACGAATACTTTCAGAAATGACTTCCTGACACTTAAATCAATACTGGATGTTAACAAATTTCTCTTCGTCAGAAACGCTTTCCTTGCCATTGCCAGCCTACATTTTATATCCTCTCTACTTCGACCATCATCAGTTATTTTGTTCCCCAAATAGCAAAACTCCTTTACTACTTTAAGTGCCTCATTTCCTAATCTAATTCCCTCAGCATCACCAGACTTAATTCGACTACATTCCATTATCCTCGTTTTGCTTTTGTTAATGTTCATCTTATATCCTCCTTTCAAGACACTGTCCATTCCGTTCAACTGCTCTTCCAAGTCCTTTGCTGTCTCTGACAGAATTACAATGTCATCGGCGAACCTCAAAGTTTTTACTTCTTCTCCATGAATTTTAATACCTACTCCGAATTTTTCTTTTGTTTCCTTTACTGCTTGCTCAATATACAGATTGAATAACATCGGGGAGAGGCTACAACCCTGTCTCACTCCTTTCCCAACCACTGCTTCCCTTTCATGGCCCTCGACTCTTATAACTGCCATCTGGTTTCTGTACAAATTGTAAATAGCGTTTCGCTCCCTGTATTTTACCCCTGCCACCTTCAGAATTTGAAAGAGAGTATTCCAGTTGACGTTGTCAAAAGCTTTCTCTAAGTCTACAAATGCTAGAAACATAGGTTTGCCTTTTCTTAATCTTTCTTCTAAGATAAGTCGTAAGGTTAGTATTGCCTCACGTGTTCCAACATTTCTACGGAATCCAAACTGATCTTCCCCGAGGTCCGCTTCTACTAGTTTTTCCGTTCGTCTGTAAAGAATTCGCGTTAGTATTTTGCAGCTGTGACTTATTAAACTGATAGTTCGGTAATTTTCACATCTGTCAACACCTGCTTTCTTTGGGATTGGAATTATTATATTCTTCTTGAAGTCTGTGGGTATTTCGCCTGTCTCATACATCTTGCTCACCAGATGGTAGAGTTTTGTCATGACTGGCTCTCCCAAGGCCATCAGTAGTTCTAATGGAATGTTGTCTACTCCCGGGGCCTTGGTTCGACTCAGGTCTTTCAGTGCTCTGTCAAACTCTTCACGCAGTATCTTATCTCCCATTTCATCTTCATCTACATCCTCTTCCATTTCCATAATATTGTCCTCAAGTACATCGCCCCTGTATAAACCCTCGATATACTCCTTCCACCTTTCTGCCTTCCCTTCTTTGCTTAGAACTGGGTTGCCATCTGAGCTCTTGATATTCATACAAGTGGTTCTCTTCTCTCCAAAGGCCTCTTTAATTTTCCTGTAGGCAGTATCTATCTTACCTCTAGTGAGACAAGCCTCTACATCCTTACATTTGTCTTCTAGCCATCCCTGCTTAGCCATTTTGCACTTCCTGTCGATCTCATTTTTGAGACGTTTGTATTCCTTTTTGCCTGTTTCATTTACTGCATTTTTATATTTTCTCCTTTCATCAATTAAATTCAATATTTCTTCTGTTACCCAAGGATTTCTATTAGCCCTCGTCTTTTTACCTACTTGATCCTCTGCTGCCTTCACTACTTCATCCCTCAGACATACCCATTCCTCTTCTACTGTGTTTCTTTCCCCCATTCCTGTCAATTGTTCCCTTATGCTCTCCCTGAAACTCTGTAAAACCTCTGGTTCTTTCAGTTTATCCAGGTCCCATCTCCTTAAATTCCCACCGTTTTGCAGTTTCTTCAGTTTCAATCTGCAGTTCATAACCAATAGATTGTGGTCAGAATCCACATCTGCCCCTGGAAATGTCTTACAGTTTAAAACCTGGTTCCTAAATCTCTGTCTTACCATTATATAATCTATCTGATACCTTTTACTATCTCCAGGATTCTTCCAGGTATACATCCTTCTTTTATGATTCTTGAACCAGGTGTTAGCTATGATTAAGTTATGCTCTGTGCAAAATTCTACAAGGCGGCTTCCTCTTTCATTTCTTCCCCCCAATCCATATTCACCTACTATGTTTCCTTCTCTCCCTTTTCCTACTGACGAATTCCAGTCTCCCATGACTATTAAATTTTCGTCTCCCTTCACTACCTGAATAATTTCTTTTATCTCGTCATACATTTCATCAATTTCTTCATCATCTGCAGAGCAAGTTGGCATATAAACTTGTACTACTGTAGTAGGCATGGGCTTTGTGTCTATCTTGGCCACAATAATGCGTTCACTATGCTGTTTGTAGTAACTAACCCGCACTCCTATTTTTTTATTCGTTATTAAACCTACTCCTGCATTACCCCTATTTGATTTTGTATTTATAACCCTGTAATCACCTGACCAAAAGTCTTGTTCCTCCTGCCACCGAACTTCACTAATTCCCACTATATCTAACTTTAACCTATCTACTTCCCTTTTTAAATTTTCTAACCTACCTGCCCGATTAAGGGATCTGACATTCCACTCTCCGATCCGTAGAACGCCAGTTTTCTTTCTCCTGATAACGACGTCCTCTTGAGTAGTCCCTGCCCGGAGATCCGAATAGGGGACTATTTTACCTCCGGAATATTTTACCCAAGAGGACGCCATCATCATTTAATCATACAGTAAAGCTGCATGTCCTCGGGAAAAATTACGGCTGTAGTTTCCCCTTGCTTTCAGCCGTTCGCAGTACCAGCACAGCAAGGCCGTTTTGGTTAATGTTACAAGGCCAGATCAGTCAATCATCCAGACTGTTGCCCCTGCAACTACTGAAAAGGCTGCTGCCCCTGTTCAGGAACCACATGTTTGTCTGGCCTCTCAACAGATACCCCTCCGTTGTGGTTGCACCTACGGTACGGCCATCTGTATCGCTGAGGCACGCAAGCCTCCCCACCAACGGCAAGGTCCATGGTTCATGGGGGGGAAAATTCGCTATATATGTTCTTAATGCAATAATTTGTGTTCTCATGTGAATCCTCCTGCCATTAATAACTGCTAATTATTCCCCTTGACGGATAGATTCCCACCCATAACAGATGAGTGTACCTCGGAAACCTAGATACTTCTCCACCCTGTTTTGAGCAGGATTTTGGCAAGATTGAGAGCTACTCCTGAAACCAGAAGTCTTCTGCACTCATAGGCGATGTCATTTACTTCCAGCTTAAGCAGTACTTGCAAGTATCCCCTATGTAGGAGTTTTAGTGTAGGAGTCAAAGACCTTTCCACTCTACCATGATGACAGTTTACTATGTGATATTCTCATACTGATTTTGTAGACGATTTTGCTAAATACACGAAAACTAGCAGTTGCGAGCAACACATATGTGGTTTGAAACATATTACAAAAGAGAGAATGATTATCCCGCTGACTGGACATATAGAGGATGAAAGTTTATTCTGAAAAGTATTGCTTTAATGCAAGACAGATTGTGATGATCCGGTCAGTAAATGAAGGTAATTAAAATTGTATCATTTTTGAGGTCATTAAATGTTGCCAGAATTTGTGACCAGGACCACAAATTTTTGTGAAGCTGTTACTATATTACACACAGTTAACCATACTTCATTCTTAATGAGACTAAGCAGCAGGCGATCCAAATATATGCTGACGGATACCACCACTGATGCGCCACTTTTTGTTGCGCTTGGAGAAATTATGCCTAATTTATGTGAGGTACTCATGCTGGTCATATTCATATAGGATCAACTGGATGTTCACGTTAAGGCCCATCGTCTTTCACGAATACATCTACTCCCCAAGATCACTACATAACGCACAGGTCTGAGGATGGCAGCGTTATGTAACGGAGAGCGTAATTCAGCACCTCCGTTGTGCCTTTACTGATTTCCATTAATGCTGGGAACTCTTGTCGAGATAATGTAGGAAGCTGCATAAGACAATTCCATAGAGACGTTTAACAGCTCTGTTACGTTATTGTTTGAGGTAAATTCGCGAAGATGCCGCGCCCTGACCAACTGCAACTGTCAAGGATCAACTTACGCCGACTCAGCAGTGTGAACTAAGACCGTCGTGTGATTATTTCACCAATTTTGTCTGTTTTCTGGAAATCTATATAGGTGTTCCCGTGGTCTAGGAGTAGCGTCTTTGATTCATAATCAAAACGTCTTCGGTCCTGGGTTCGAACTCCGACGCTGCCTAAATTTTGATAAATATAATCAGCGTTGGCGGCGGAAGACTTCCGGCATAAGAAGTCAGCCTCATTCTGCCAACGGCCTTGTCAAAGAGGGCGGAGGAGCGGATAGAGGTTCAGGGCACTCTCTTGTCCTAGGGGTGGGAAATTGCCCCTAAAGGCGGAAGAATCAGCAATGATCAACGACATGAGGATGCACAAGGCAATGGAAACCCACTGCATTAAAGACACGTAACGTGTATCCACAGGACATGTGGCGTGTAATTGAAGAAGTGTCATGATGATCTCTCCATTGGCAAAAGATTCCTGAATAGTCCCCCATCCAGATCTCCGGGAGGGGCTGCCAACGAAAGGATAACGTTCTACGAGTCGGGGCGTGGAATGTCAGAAGCTTGAACGTGGTAGGGAAACTAGAAAATCTGAAAAGAGAAATGCAAAGGCTCAATCTAGATATAGTAGGGGTCAGAGGGGTGAAGTGGAAGGTAGACAAGGACTTCTAGTCAGATGAGTATCGGGTAATATCAACAGCAGCAGAAAATTGTATAACAGGTGTAGGATTTGTTATGAATAGGAAGGTAGGGTAGAGGGTGTGTTACTGTGAACAGTTCAGTGACCAGGTTGTTCTAATTACAATCGACAGCAGACCAACACCGATAACGATAGTTCAGGTATACATGCCGACGTCGCAAGCTGAAGATGAACAGATGGAGAAAGTGTATGAGGATATTGAAAGGGTAATGCAATATGTAAAAGGGGACGAAAATCTAATAGTCATGGGCGACTGGAATGCAGTTGTAGGGGAAGGAGTAGAAGAAAAGGTTACAGGAGAATATGGGCTTGGGACAAGGAATGAAAGAGGAGAAAGACTAATTGAGTTCTGTAACAAGTTTCAGCTAGTAATAGCGAATACCCTCATCAAGAATCACAAGAGGAGGAGGTATACTTGGAAATGGCCGGGAAATACGGGAAGATTTCAATTAGATTACATCATGGCCAGACAGAGATTCCGAAATCAGATACTGGATCGTAAGGAGCACCCAGGAGCAGATATAGACTCAGATCAAAATATAGTAGTGATGATGAGTAGGCTGAAGTTCAAGACATTAGTCAGAAAGAATCAATACGCAAAGAAGTGGGATACGTAAGTACTAAGGAATGACGAGATACGTTTGAAGTTCTCTAACGCTATAAATACAGCAATAAGGAATAGCGCTGTAGGCAGTACAGTTGAAGAGGAATGGACATCTCTAAAAAGGGCCATCACAGAAGTTGAGAAGGAAAACAAAGGTACAACGATGGTAGCTGCGAAGAAACCATGGGTAAAAGAAGAAATACTTCAATTGATTGAT
This sequence comes from Schistocerca piceifrons, assembly GCF_021461385.2. Classification (NCBI taxonomy): domain Eukaryota; kingdom Metazoa; phylum Arthropoda; class Insecta; order Orthoptera; family Acrididae; genus Schistocerca; species Schistocerca piceifrons. The sequence continues at coordinate 285,892,327 of NC_060144.1, read as the reverse complement.
GAAAGGAAGCAGTACAAACATGTTCCGGAAAATCAGGAATACAGAAATACAAGTCGCTGAGGAATGAAATACACTCCTGGAAATTGAAATAAGAACACAGTCAATTCATTGTCCCAGGAAGGGGAAACTTTATTGACACATTCCTGGGGTCAGATACATCACACGATTACACTGACAGAACCACAGGCACATAGACACAGGCAACAGAGCATGCACAATGTCGGCACTAGTACAGTGTATATCCACTTTTCGCAGCAATGCAGGCTGCTATTCTCCCATGGAGACGATCGTAGAGATGCTGGATGTAGTCCTGTGGAACGGCTTGCCATGCCATTTCCACCTGGCGCCTCAGTTGGACCAGCGTTCGTGCTGGACGTGCAGACCGCGTGAGACGACGCTTCATCCAGTCCCAAACATGCTCAATGGGGGACAGATCCGGAGATCTTGCTGGCCAGGGTAGTTGACTTACACCTTCTAGAGCATGTTGGGTGGCACGGGATACATGCGGACGTGCATTGTCCTGTTGGAACAGCAAGGTCACTTGCCGGTCTAGGAATGGTAGAACGATGGGTTCGATGACGGTTTGGATGTACCGTGCACTATTCAGTGTCCCCTCGACGATCACCAGTGGTGTACGGCCAGTGTAGGAGATCGCTCCCCACACCATGATGCCGGGTGTTGGCCCTGTGTGCCTCGGTCGTATGCAGTCCTGATTGTGGCGCTCACCTGCACGGCGCCAAACACGCATACGACCATCATTGGCACCAAGGCAGAAGCGACTCTCATCGCTGAAGACGACACGTCTCCATTCGTCCCTCCAATCATGCCTGTCGCGACACCACTGGAGGCGGGCTGCACGACGTTGGGGCGTGAGCGGAAGACGGCCTAACGGTGTGCGGGACCGTAGCCCAGCTTCATGGAGACGGTTGCGAATGGTCCTCGCCGATACCCCAGGAGCAACAGTGTCCCTAATTTGCTGGGAAGTGGCGGTGCGGTCCCCTACGGCACTGCGTAGGATCCTACGGTCTTGGCGTGCATCCGTGCGTCGCTGCGGTCCGGTCCCAGGTCGACGGGCACGTGCACCTTCCGCCGACGACTGGCGACAACATCGATGTACTGTGGAGACCTCACGCCCCACGTGTTGAGCAATTCGGCGGTACGTCCACCCGGCCTCCCGCATGCCCACTATACGCCCTCGATTAAAGTCCGTCAACTGCACATACTGCTCACGTCCACGCTGTCGCGGCATGCTACCAGTGTTAAAGACTGCGATGGAGCTCCGTATGCCACGGCAAACTGGCTGACACTGACGGCGGCGGTGCACAAATGCTGCGCAGCTAGCGCCATTCGACGGCCAACACCGCGGTTCCTGGTGTGTCCGCTGTGCCGTGCGTGTGATCATTGCTTGTACAGCCCTCTCGCAGTGTCCGGAGCAAGTGTGGTGGGTCTGACACACCGGTGTCAATGTGTTCTTTTTTCCATTTCCAGGAGTGTAAATAGGAAGTGCAGGGAAGCTAAGACGAAATGGCTGCAGGAAAAATGTGGAGATATCGAAAAAGATATGATTGTCGGAAGGACAGACTCAGCATACAGGAAAGTCCAAACAACCTTTGGTGACATTAAAAGCAACCGTGGTAACATTAAGAGTGCAACGGGAATTCCACTGTTTAATGCAGAGGAGAGAGCAGATAGGTGGAAAGAATACATTGAAAGCCTCTATGAGGGTGAAGATTTGTCTAATGTGATAGAAGAAGAAACAGGAGTCGATTTAGAAGAGATAGGGGATCCAGTATTAGAATCGGAATTTAAAAGAGCTTTGGAGGACCACGGTTAAATAAGGCAGAAGGGATAGTTAACACTCCATCAGAATTTCTAAAATCATTGGGGGAAGTGGCAACAAAACGACTATTCACGTTGTTGTGTAGAATATATGAGTCTGGCGACATACCATCTGACTTTCGGAAAAGCATCATCCTCACAATTCCGAAGACGGCAAGAGCTGACAAGTGCGAGAACTATCGCACAATCAGCTTAACAGCTCATGCATCGAAGCTGCTTACAAGAATAATATACAGAAGAATGGAAAAGAAAATTGAGAATGTGCTAGGTGACGATCAGTTTGGCTTTAGGAAAAGTAAAGGGACGAGAGAGGCAATTCTGACGTTACGGTTAATAATGGAAGCAAGGCTAAAGAAAAATCAGGACACTTTCATAGGATTTGTCGACCTGGAAAAAGCGTTCGACAATATAAAATGGTGCAAGCTGTTCGAGATTCTGAAAAAAGTAGGGGAAAGTTATAGGGAGAGGCGGGTCATATACAATATGTACAACAACCAAGAGGGAATAATAAGAGTGGACGATCAGGAACGAAGTGCTTTTATTAAGAAGAGTGTAAGACAAGGCTGTAGCCTTTCGCCCCTACTCTTCAATATGTACATCGAGGAAGCAATGATGGAAATAAAAGAAAGGTTCAGGAGTGGAATTAAAATACAAGGTGAAAGGATATCAATGATACGATTCGCTGATGACATTGCTATCCTGAGTGAAAGTGAAGAAGAATTAAATGATCTGCTGAACGGAATGAACAGTCTAATGAGTACACAGTATGGTTTGAGAGTAAATCGGAGAAAGACGAAGGTAATGAGAAGTAGTAGAAATGAGAACAGCGAGAAACTTAACATCAGGATTGATGGTCACGAAGTCAAAGAAGTTAAGGAATTCTGCTACCTAGGCAGTAAAATAACCACTGACGGACGGAGCAAGGAGGACATCAAAAGCAGACTCGCTATGGCAAAAAAGGCATTTCTGGCCAAGAGAAGTCTACTAATATCAAATACCGGCCATATTTTGAGGAAGAAATTTCTAAGGATGTACGTCTGGAGTACAGCATTGTATGGTAGTGAAACATGGACTGTGGGAAAACCGGAACAGAAGAGAATCGAAGCATTTGAGATGTGGTGCTATAGACGAATGTTGAAATTTAGATGGACTGATAAGGTAAGGAATGAGGAGGTTCTACGCAGAATCGGAGAGGAAAGGACTATGCGGAAAACACTGATAAGGAGAAGGGACAGGATGATAGGACATCTGCTAAGACATGAGGGAATGACTTCCATGGTACTAGAGGGAGCTGTAGAGAGCAAAAACTGTAGAGGAAGACAGAGATTGGAATACGCCAAGCAAATAATTGAGGATGTAGGTTGCAAGTGCTACTCTGAGATGAAGAGGTTAGCACAGGAAAGGAATTCGTGGCGGGCCGCATCAAACCAGCCAGTAGACTGATGACAAAAAAAAAAAAAAAAAAAAAAGATACTTGTATGGTAATTGCACTGTATCTTCAGCTTTACGGAATTTTGTCTAAAACTACACACGTACCAACAACATTACAGATATGTTATTCATTCTGAATACATGCCTATACACTGATCAACCAAAACATTATGGTCACCGACATACTATCGATATATGCCCGTCCATACGATGGTAGAGTCAACTAGAGAGGAATGACTCAAGTCAGACATACGGACGTTGCAGTAGTATCAGTGAGCGTGCTGTCCGTGTGTAGAATGAGGAAGGCGCGTGATGTATGTATTAGACCGAAGGCGGATTTTGATGGCCCGGATGCTCGGCATGAGCATTTCGAGAAATGCACAACTTGTCGGTTGTTCGACGAGTGCTGTGTTAAATGGTTTCAACTTGTAGCGAAACCAAGATGAAACCACGTCCACACGCCTTGTGGTTGGGCAGCCACTGCTCATTACAGATGACGGACGTCGTGAGCTGGGCAGAATGGAGGAACAGGACGGGTGACGAACTGTGTGAACTAACGTCAGACTTTAATACTGGTCAGAGTACAAGTGTGCCTGAACACACACTGCATCGAACACTCGACCCGATGGGCCTCTACAGCCGACAACACATGCACATGCCAATGTTAACACCATGATGTCGGCAACTACGACTAAAATGGGCGTATGGCTATCGGCACTGGACACTAGCGTTGTGGAAGAGCTTTGCATAGTCTGATGAATCCCGATACCTTCTTCATCATGCCGATGGGAGGATATGAATCCGATGCCTTTCAGGGGTACAACTCCTTGACATCTACACGGCGGGAAGCAGGCAGTGGCCCCGTTACACTCTGGGCAACATACACGTGGCCATCCCTGGATCAAGTGGAGCTCGTGCAAGGCACCATAATGGCCAAGAAATATCGTACACTGGTTGTGGACCACGTACACCTTTCCATCTTTCCCGATGGTAGCGTCATTTTTCAGAAAGATAATGCACTATGTCACAAGACCAGGAGTGAGACGGAGTGGTTTGGAGAGATGATGTTCTGTCCGATCCATCTCGTCATATCTGAATCCGATCGAACACATTTCGGATGTGACGGAACGTGGCGTCAGAGCTCATCGGCACCTACCCCTGAATTTATGGGATTAGGTGACATTTCTGCAGATGTGGTGCCAGCTCCCTCCAGCGAACTACGTAATCGTCATTGCTTCCATGACACGATGTCCTCCTTTTGAAAATAAAAATGCTGACGTACTCTGATGGAAAAAATAACAAGATAATTAATGTTGGAACGCCGCAGGTGAATTTAAATAGGAGAAAGACCATTGCACATGTGAAGTAGTGGTACAGTAACAACCGATGTAATCAACAGAATGTTGAATGCAAGCGTTCAAAAGTGAACGTATTGTGTCGGACAGGTACCGGATGACAACCTGTGGGATGACGTTCTATGCCTGTTGCGCTGGTGGGTCAACACAGAGAAAGTTAATGTTGGTTGTGGATGACGTTGGAGTTGTCGTCCGATTATGTCCCATATGTGATCGATTGGAGACATATATAGTGATCGAATTGGACAAGGCAGTATGTCGACACTCTGAAAAGTTTGTTGGGTTACCTTAGCGCATGTTGGCAGCTGTTCTACTGTTGGGAATCACGCCCTGGAATGATGTTCATGACAGGCACCACAACAGATCGAATCAGAGACTGACTTACAAATTTGCAGTCAGAGAGCGTGAGATAACCACGAGTGTGTTTCTGCTGTCACACGAAATCGCATCCCAGACCTTCCCTCCAAGTGTAGCTCCAGTGTGTCTTGGCGGCAGACAGGCTGGCTCAGGTGCCCACATGGCACCATGGCAGAACCTCCACTGAAGTCTACAATGAGCTCTTGCTTGACACCGCGGTAGTTGAAATCGGCGGTCGTTTGAGGTCTGTGGAATGCATGCTACAGACGGCCTAGCTTAGAGCTGTCCTTGAAGTTAACCGATTTTTAGCGGTTCATTGTATAACTGTGGTATCAAATGATACTCGAATTGCTGCTGGAGACGCATTACGATGAGCCACAGCCATACGGCTAGCACGACGGTCTTTCCTCTCGGTAGTCCGGAGCCTGGTCTTCTGCGACCGTACCTTCCCGTGACCACCGCTGCCAGCATTCATGCACAGTGGCTACATTCCTGCTAAGTCTTTCTGCAATAGCACACAAGGAACATTCAGCTTCTCGCGGCCCTTTTACGAGATGTCGTTCAAACCAAGCGAACTGTTGATTGTGGCTTCTTCATCGTCTTAATGGCATTCTTGACGAAAATCAACTCACCACGCCCAATGTCAAATGTAACTAACGCTCACGACCGTTACAGCGTGTATTTAAAGCAAACCCGTTATGTATTCTCATATTGGCGCTGCTAGCGCTTCCGTTACGCGACTGGCGAGAAATTTGAATAGACGTCATCTTCCAGATATAGAAACACGTCTACCAAATTTCTTTTATATCGCACAACTCCTTCTCTGTGTTGGTAGTTTTTTCCGCCAGTGTATTGTGAAAGACCATGAATTTTCGATCGATAGAAATGACTGAACGAGAAAATTATTGAATTTTTCAGCTTCGGAATGCATCCGTGATGCTTTTCGAAATGATCTGTTCTCCTATGCAGAAAGACATCAAAATCCTTAGCGTTAGAATTACCAATATAAACGTTGTTATGTCTTTTCACACGTTTCTGAAATTTTGAAGTACGGAATTCGTTCTGTCGCTAGCGTTTCAACTGGCAAATTTCCAAGGTCAGTCAGGTTCCAAATGGTTCAAATGGCTCTGAGCACTATGGGACTTAACATCTGAGGTCATCGGTCCCCTATAACTTAGATCTACGTATGTCCTAACTAACCTAAGGACACCATACACATCCCTGCCACATGCAGGATTCCAACCTGCGACCGTAGCGGTCGCGCGGTTCCAGACTGAAGCGCCTAGAACCACACGGGCACAACAGCCGGCAGAGGAGTCAGGAAATCAACACTTACAAGACACGCACACACACACACACACACACACACACACACACATACACACATGCAGTAGATTTCCTAGCTGCATTGCTGGTTCTCTTCCGATTCATATGCTACAACTTTAGAGAAACCTGAATATTGGTCAATGGCACAGAGTTTTCTATAAAACTGTACTTTTTTTAATTTCTTAATTTCATATTTTGTGATATTGCTTTTTTTAAAGTAGCATTTCCTAGTTAGCCTGGATTTCTTTTCTAGTATGTTGGACTTTCTTCAATTGGCCTCATTTTACAAACGTAATAACAAAGTTATTGCGGTGGAATATTTGACGAACTCATGTGAAATCGTTCCCTGTTCCGTCCTTAGCAGATGTTAACTCCCAAATTTACATACATTTCTCGGTATGTAATTTATAGAACCCTTCCTTTAACGCTGTCTTGCCCACTCTCTGTACGAGTTCCGTGGTTTCTACTCTAGTCTTAGAGACAACTTTAGCAGTCTTTCCTGGACTATACATCATTCTCTGGGTATTAAAGAGTAAACAGATGCTAATAGATGACGTTCATTAATTAATGGTCACAGATATTAGTGTACGATGAATATTCAAAGGAAATATTACTGCTGACGTTGTTGACAAAAGGATTTTAAGTGCTCCCGCTTTCTCCAGGAATGTGACACATGGGCAGAGTACGCCGCTCTTGATGCGTCACGGGGGGCGTAGACTGGCGTTAGTCATTTCTGGGGCGCAGTTTATTTTGAAGACGTAAATTACTCATTGTCCGGCGCAAGTGGCCCGGCGTCTGGGGTCCGCGGTGCAGCGCGACGCCTTTTGTCGCTGGAGACAGCCTCCGTGGGGACGAACAAAGGGAGCGCTATCTCGCCAGGCGCCTGCTGAAGCTGTCTGACGCTCAAGTGAAATATGGAGCCGAGCGTGCGATTATAATAGTAATGAAGGAATTTAAATGGTATCGGGAGGAGAATAGCAGTTATTTCGGCGGCGTTGCTGAGAAAGGGGAGCGGGGTGCCACCCGGAGAACTGGCCCTTTCTGTAGAGACTTCGCCAGGAAAGCACAAGTTGTCTCAAGGTCTAGTCGCAGGAATTTCGTCAACGTTCACTCCTGAGGAGCTGCACAAACGATGTGCAGATGGCATTTTGTCAATATTTGGCTATTAAACTGTACGTGGTATATCTGGATAAGCACAACCGGCGCAGTCCTTGTGTTTACAGTAGTCGCAGCGCTTGGCCATTGTTCGAGATGGCTTTCTCAATTGCTGTTATTGATTACAGGGTTCTCGGAATAGTCAAAATTAACTCGTACGTCCAGTGACAGGGCGATTGGTTTATACTCTTGCTCAAAGTAGGATAGCACTTGCGTTCTCTAAATGAAAGTTCTTCAACTGCCGTTGATACTGAGGGGAATCCGACTAGCTGGTCAAGAAACACGTTCACACGCATCAAACACTTCCTTCTCATATTTTAGTCCTCTTGTTGAGGCATGTATAAAATACTAGTGCAATTTGTTTCAAAAACTGGACTTAATATATAACTGTTAAGTTTGTGTGTGTGTCTTTTGTATGTGCTTGTAGGAGTGAGTGTGCGTGCTAGCGGGTATGTGTATGTATGTGTGTGTGTGTGTGTGTGTGTGTGTGTGTGTGTGTGTGTGTGTGTGACCTGTGTATCTGTGTTTTAACTGTCCATCATGTTGTTGGTTTGACTTTTTTGTATTATTCGCCAAGGAATTGCAATTTCTTTTTAACATTTAAGCATTGTATGTCTGGACGGCTTGCCTGGGTGTAACCGATGCCCAGTCGATAAATAAAAAATAAACAAATAGGGTCTGTCATTTATTTTCTTAAGTAGATTATATAGAGTATGAGTAGCATAATGACCGTGTTATTTTCAGAACTGTTTGATATATTGGTATGAGAGTCTTGGCTAAGTTGTACAGCTCCGGTATTGAATGTTACGTGTTCAAAGTATGGTGAAGCATACTGTTGTATGGAGTTGCAGGAGGTAAGAAGTGGATCTTGCAATTATAAGTCGGGTCTCTGAAGACCTGACTCGTTTATTATAAACATCCTTGGAGCAAAAATTTTCACTTGCCCGTAGTGAAAAAATACACTCCTGGAAATTGAAATAAGAACACCGTGAATTCATTGTCCCAGGAAGGGGAAACTTTATTGACACATTCCTGGGGTCAGATACATCACATGATCACACTGACAGAACCACAGGCACATAGACACAGGCAACAGAGCATGCACAATGTCGGCACTAGTACAGTGTATATCCACCTTTCGCAGCAATGCAGGCTGCTATTCTCCCATGGAGACGATCGTAGAGATGCTGGATGTAGTCCTGTGGAACGGCTTGCCATGCCATTTCCATCTGGAGCCTCAGTTGGACCAGCGTTCGTGGTGGTCGTGCAGACCGCGTGAGACGACGCTTCATCCAGTCCCAAACATGCTCAATGGGGGACAGATCCGGAGATCTTGCTGGCCAGGGTAGTTGACTTACACCTTCTAGAGCACGTTGGGTGGCACGGGATACATGCGGACCTGCGTTGTCCTGTTGGAACAGCAAGTTCCCTTGCCGGTCTAGGAATGGTAGAACGATGGGTTCGATGACGGTTTGGATGTACCGTGCGCTATTCAGTGTCCCGTCGACGATCACCAGTGGTGTACGGCCAGTGTAGGAGGTCGCTCCCCACACCATGATGCCGGGTGTTGGCCCTGTGTGCCTCGGTCGTATGCAGTCTTGATTGTGGCGCTCACCTGCACGGCGCCAAACACGCATACGACCATCATTGGCACCAAGGCAGAAGCGACTCTCATCGCTGAAGACGACACGTCTCCATTCGTCCCTCCATTCACGCCTGTCGCGACACCACTGGAGGCGGGCTGCACGATGTTGGGGCGTGAGCGGAAGACGGCCTAACGGTGTGCGGGACCGTAGCCCAGCTTCATGGAGACGGTTGCGAATGGTCCTCGCCGATACCCCAGGAGCAACAGTGTCCCTAATTTGCTGGGAAGTGGCGGTGCGGTCCCCTACGGCACTGCGTAGGATCCTACGGTCTTGGCGTGCATCCGTGCGTCGCTGCGGTCCGGTCCCAGGTCGACGGGCACGTGCACCTTCCGCCGACCACTGGCGACAACATCGATGTACTGTGGAGACCTCACGCCCCACGTGTTGAGCAATTCGGCGGTACGTCCACCCGGCCTCCCGCATGCCCACTATACGCCCTCGCTTAAAGTCCGCCAACTGCACATACGGTTCACGTCCACGCTGTCGCGGCATGCTACCAGTGTTAAAGACTGCGATGGAGCTCCGTATGCCACGGCAAACTGGCTGACACTGACGGCGGCGGTGCACAAATGCTGCGCAGCTAGCGCCATTCGACGGCCAACACCGCGGTTCCTGGTGTGTCCGCTGTGCCGTGCGTGTGATCATTGCTTGTACAGCCCTCTCGCAGTGTCCGGAGCAAGTATGGTGGGTCTGACACACCGGTGTCAATGTGTTCTTTTTTCCATTTCCAGGAGTGTAAATCTATTTCACTGAGGTCCCAGATGTAATTATTTTCAAAATGCAAGGTTTAATTCTGTGTTATAATAAATATCTCATTTTATTTTTCGATTATTAATTGTTTTGGTACTGCAAACGGCTGAAAGCAAGGGGAAACTACAGCCGTAATTTTTTCCGAGGGCATGCAGCTTTACTGTATGATTAAATGATGATGGCGTCCTCTTGGGTAAAATATTCCGGAAGTAAAATAATCCCCCATTCGGATCTCCGGGCGGGGACTACTCAAGAGGACATCGTTAGCAGGAGAAAGAAAACTGGCATTCTACGGATCGGAGCGTGGAATGTCATATCCCTTAATCGGGCAGGTAGGTTAGAAAATTTAAAAAGGGAAGTAGATAGGTTAAAGTTAGATGTAGTGGGAATTAGTGAAGTTCGGTGGCAGGAGGAACAAGACTTTTGGTCAGGTGATTACAGGGTTATAAATACAAAATCAAATAGGGGTAAAGCAGGAGTAGGTTTAATAACGAATAAAAAAATAGGAGTGCGGGTTAGCTACTACAAACAGCATAGTGAACGCATTATTGTGGCCAGGATAGACACGAACCCCATGCCTACTACAGTAGTACAAGTTTATACGCCAACTAGCTCTGCAGATGATGAAGAAGATGATGAAATGTATGACGAGATAAAAGAGATTATTCAGCTAGTGAAGGGAGATGAAAATTTAATAGTCATGGGTGACTGGTTTTCGACACTAGGAAAAGGAAGAGATGGAAACGTAGTAGGTGAATATGGATTGGGGCTAAGAAATGAAAGAGGATGCCGCCAGGTAGAATTTTGCACAGAGGATAACTTTATCATAGCTAACACTTCGTTCAAGAATCATGAAAGAAGGTTGTATACATGGAAGAACCCTGGAGATACTAAAAGATTTCAGAAAGATTATATAATGATAAGACAGAGATTTAGGAACCAGATTTTAAATTGCAAGACATTTCCGGGGGCAGAAGTGGACTCTGACCGCAATCTATTTGTTATGAATTGTAGATTAAAACTGAATTTAAGGAGGTGGGACCTGGATAAACTGAAAGAACCAGAGCTGTTACAGAGTTTCAGGGAGAGCATAAGGGAACAATTGACAGGAATGGGGAAAAGAAATACAGTAGAAGAAGAATGTGTAGCTTTGAGGAGTGAAATAGTTCAGGCAGCACAGGATCAAGTAGGTAAAAAGACGAGGGGTAGTAGAAATCCTTGGGTAACAGAAGAAATATTGAATTTAATTGATGAAAGGAGAAAATATAAAAACGCAGCAAGTGAAGCAGGCAATAAGGAACACAAACGTCTCAGAAATGAGATCGACAGGAAGTGCAAAATAGCTAAGCAGGGATGGCTAGAGGGCAGATGTAAGGATGTAGAGGCTTATCTCATGAGGGGTAAGACAGATACTGCCTACAGGAAAATTAAAGAGACCTTTGGAGAAAAGAGAACCACTTGCATGAATATCAAGAGCTCAGACGGAAACCCAGTTCTAAGCAAAGAAGGGAAAGCAGAAAGGTGGAAGGAGTATATAGAGGGTCTATACTGGGGCGATGTTCTTGAGGACAATATTATGACATTAGAACTACTGACAGCCTTGGGAGAGCCAGTCCTGACAAAACTCTACTATCTGGTAAGCAAGATGTATGAGACAGGTGAAATTCCCTCAGCCATCAGGAAGAATATAATAATTCCAATCCCAAAGAAAGCAGGTGCTGACATGTGAAATTTACCGAACTATCAGTTTAATAAGACACAGCTGCAAAATACTAACTAAATTCTTTACAGATGAATGGAACAACTGGCAGAACCCGACCTTGGGGAAAATCAGTTTGGATTCCGTAGAAATGTTGCAACACGTGAGGCAATACTGAGCTTTGACTTATCTTAGAAGAAAGATTAAGGAAAGGCAAACCTACGTTAGTAGCATTCGTAGACTTAGAGAAAGCATTTGATAATGTTGACTGGAATACTCTCTTTCAAATTCTGAAGATGGCAGGCGTAAAATACAGGGAGCGAAAGGCTATTTACAATTTGTACAGAAAGCAGACGGCAGTTATATGAGTCGAGGGACATGAACAGGAAGCAGTGGTTGGGAACGGAGTGAGACAGGATTGTAGCCTCTCCACAATGCTATTTAATCTGTACATTGAGCAAGCAGTAAAAGAAACAAAAGTAAAGATCGGAGTAGGTATTAAAATGCATGGGGAAGAACTAAAAACTCTGAGGTTCGCCGATGACATTGTAATTCAGTCAGAGACAGCAAAGGACTTGGAAGAACAGCTGAACGGAATGGACAGTGTCTTGAAAGGAGGATATAAGATGAACATCAACAAAAGCAAAGCGAGGATAATGGAATGTAGTCGAATTAAGTCGGGTGATGCCGAGGGAATTAGATTAGGAAATGAGACACTCAAAGCAGTAAAGGAGCAAAATAATTGATAATGGTCGAAGTAGAGGGGATATCAAATGTAGACTGGCAATGGCAAGGAAAGCGTTTCTGAAGAAGAGAAATTTGTTAACATCGGGTATTGATTTAAGTGTGAGGAAGTCGTTTCTGAAAGTATTTGTATGGAGTGTAGCCATGTATGGAAGTGAAACATGGACGATAACCAGTTTGGACAAGAAGAGAATAGAAGCTTTCGAAATGTGGTGCTACAGAAGAATGCTGAAGATTAGATGGGTAGATCAGATAACTAATGAGGGGTATTGAATAGAATTGAGGAGAAGAGGAGTTTGTGGCACAACTTGACTAGAAGAAGGGATCGGGTGGTAGGACATCTTCTGATGCGTCAAGGGATCACCATTTTAGTACTGGAGGGCAGCGTGGAGGGTATAAATCTTAGAGGGAGACCAAGAGATGAATACACTAAGCAGATTCAGAAGGATTTAAGCTGCAGTAGGTACTGGGAGATGAAGAGGCTTGCACAGGATAGAGTAGCGTGGAGAGCTGCATCAAACCAGTCTCAGGACCGAAGATCACAACAACAATGATTTGGAACGAGTCAAATTTTCCAATACATGACATAATTAAGTTAATTTAACAACATAATTAAGTTAATATAACAAGTTTTTATTTTTTGCTTTTTTTAATTTTTTTTTATTTTTTGTTTTTTTTCTTTTTTCAAAAAATTTTTATCTAAAAATTCCTCTATGGAGTAGAAGGAGTTGTCATTCAGAAATTCTTTTAATTTCTTCTTAAATACTTGTTGGTTATCAGTCAGAATTTTCATACTATTTGGTAAGTGACCAAACATTTTAGTGGCAGTATAATTCACCCCATTCTGTGCAAATGTTAGATATAAACTTGAATAGTGAAGGTCATCCTTTCTCCTAGTATTGTAGTTATGCACACTGCTATTACTTTTGAATTGGTTTTGGTTGTTAATAACAAATTTCATAAGAGAGTATATATACTGAGAAGCTACTGTGAATACCCCTAGATCCTTAAATAAATGTCTGCAGGATGATCTTGGGTGGGCTCCAGCTTTTGTGCAATAAATACTTTATTCCTCTGTGATGAATTACCTCAAAATATGACGCCATACGCAAGCAATGAGTGAAAATAGGCGTAGTAAGCTAATTTCCTAAGATGTTTATCACCAAAATTTGCAATGACCATTATTGCATAAGTAGCTGAACTCAAACGTTTCAGCAGATCATCAATGTGTTTCTTCCAATTTAATCTCTCATCAATGGACACGCCCAAAAGTTTTGAATATTCTACCTTAGCTATATGCTTCTGATTAAGGTCTGTATTTATTAATGGTGTCATACCATTTACTGTACGGAAGTGTATGTACTCTGTCTTATCAAAATTCAGTGAGAGTCCAGTTACAAGGAACCACTTAGTAATTTTCTGAAAGACATTATTGACAATTTCATCAGTTAATTCTTGTTCATCAGGTGTGATTACTATACTTGTATCATCAGCAAAGAGAACTAACTTTGCCTCTTCATGAGTATAGAATGGCAAGTCATTAATATATATTAAGAACACCAAAGGACCCAAGACTGACCCTTGTGGAACCCCATTCTTGATAGTTCCCCAGTTTGAGTAATGTGCTGATCTTTGCATACTATGAGTACTGCTTATTTCAACTTTCTGCAATCTTCCATTTAGGTACGAATTAAACAATTTGTGCACTGTCCCACTCATGCCACAATACTTGAGCTTGTCTAGCAGAATTTCATGATTTACGCAATCAAAAGCCTTCGAGAGATCACAAAAAATCCCAATGGGTGGTGTTCGGTTATTCAGATCATTCAAAATTTGATTGGTGAAAGCATATATGGCATTTTCTGTTGAAAAACCTTTCTGGAAACCAAACTGACATTTTGTTAGTACTTCATTTTTACAGATATGTGAAGCTACTGTTGAATACATTACTTTCTCAAAAATTTTGGATGAAGCTGTTAGAAGGGAGATTGGATGGTAATTGTTGACATCAGATCATCCCCTTTTTTGTGCAAAGGTATAACAACGGCATATTTCAGTCTGTCAGGGAAAATGCCCTGTTCCAGAGAGCTATTACACAGGTGGCTGAGAATCTTACTATCTGTTGAGAATAAGCTTTTAGTATTTTGCTGGAAATGCCATCAGTTCCATGTGAGTTTTTGCTTCTAAGCAAGTTTATAATTTTCCTAATTTCAGAGGGAGAAGTGGGTGAGATTTCAATTGTATCAAGTTGCATAGGTATGGCCTCTTCCATTAACAGCCTAGCATCTTCTAATGAACACCTGGATCCTACTAAATCCACAACATTTAGAAAATGATTATTAAAAATATTTTCAACTTCTGACTTTTTTTTCGTAAAGTTTTCATTCAATTTGATGGTAATACTGTCTTCCCGTGCTCTTGGTTGACCTGTTTCTCTTTTAATAATATTCCAAATTGTTTTAATTTTATTATCAGAGTTGCTGATTTCAGACATGATACACATACTTCTGGAATTTTTAATAACTTTTCTTAATATGTCACAGTAGTTTTTATAATGTTTGATAGTTTCTGGGTGACTACTCTTTCTTGCTGTCAGATACATTTCCCTTTCCCGGTTACAAGATATTTTTATACCCTTAGTAAGCCATGGTTTGTTACATGGTTTCTTATGAGTATATTTAACCATTTTCTTGGGGAAGCAGTTTCCAAATGCATTTACAAAAGTGTCATGAAATAAATTATATTTTAAATTGGCATCAGGATCACGGTACACCTCATCCCAGTCTAACTGCTGTAGGCTTTCCCTGAAATCTATAATTGTTAAATCGTTGACTGAATGTACTACTTTGGAGGACTGTTTAGTACTCCTGAATGGAGCTATGTCATATATTGTAACTAGCTGTGCACCATGATCATAAAGACCATTCTCAACAGGCTGAGCATTTATCTGGCTAAACTTATCTTGGTCTATAAAGAAGTTATCTATCAGGGAACTGCTATCCTTTACCACCCGAGTAGGAAAATCAAAAATGGGTGCCAAATTGAAAGAACCAAGTAATACTTCAAGGTCATTTTTTCTATTACCCTCTTTCAGACATTCTACATTGAAGTCCCAACAAATAATAATTTGCTTCCCACTGTCTGACACATAGCACCACAAGGAGTCCAAATTTTTCAGAAATAGATGAAAACTTCCCGATGGGGACCTATATACAGTTACAATTATAAATGTGCCTTTATTTAATTTAAGCTCACAGGCACATGCTTCTATATGTTTCTCTACACAAAACTTTTTTGTTTCTATACTTTTTGCACAATAATAACTTTTGACATATATGGCAACTCCTCCTTTCTCCATATATTCTCTAATTACATGTGCAGAGAGCTTATATCCACTTACGTTTACCTTATCCATATCAGTAACGATGTGAAGCCCAGACGGGCATAGTATATCTGTTTCATCCTCAGCTTCTAAATCTTCTAAACAAACCAGAAGCTCATCTATTTTACTCTTTAAACTCCCAATATTTTGATGAAATATACTTACATTATTTTTAATTATACTTTTAAGAGAACCTTTCCCTATTCTAACATTTGCAGTACTCTCCTGTCTGACTATCTCATTGTGCTTAGGCTTAGTTCCTATACCAGGGGTCACATGGTGTTCAGAGAGGCAGATTATGTCAACTGGGTTGGGTGACTAATTCATCAATGCAATTACCTAGGACTGAGATACAACTTGGTGGAGATAAAATTTCTGGTTATTGGTGAAAATTTATAACTGACAGCTGTAATTGGAATCCAATGTGCTAGAATTGTGCTGTTTAATGGCTTTCCTAAACTGAAGATTTGTTTCAATCCTGACCTCTCGTAGAACTTGACATCTTTCTGTCTTACCTATCCTAAAATAGGTGCTGCTCCAACACCTGTAACCACTGGTATTTTACCATTCATGGCAGTGCCCTTAAATATCCTGCTATTACCCCAGCCAGTTTACCCTTCCCTTTCCTGTTGAGATGTAGGCTGTGCCTGGTATAGTCCTACCTAATGAGAGAATCAACAGGAACCACACCAGTATGAGCCCCCGCACCCTACCCAAGCTGCCGTTCCAACTCCAAATTAACTCTCCCAACAGAAGAGTTCAAATGAGGCCAGTCATGGCGTCTCTGGACAGATACAAATTCAACATTGGTGTGTCTCGATGCCGACGCCATCTTCACCAGGTCACACTCTATACTGTACCCAGGACCTCTGTCTATACCGTTCCCTGGCCCTCCCAATATAACCACGGTGCCTTCCATGGTAAATCCTTTACAGAGTGAACCTAAATCCTCTGTCAGCTGTTCCAGACTAGCACTTGGTTTGAAAAAAATTGTGTCCTGGTATTCTGGTCCTAATTCCTCCTGCAGAAGTTGGCCTACACCTCTGGCATGAGAACTGCCTAACAACGAAGCTTTCTTCCTTTCCGATGACTTTCCTACATTCTTTTTCAATTTCCTATTGAAAGTTTGTTGTGTCCTGTCTACATCTACCTCTGCTTGAGGCTCATCAGTTTCTAACTGAAGCAACAGGTCAAACTTATTTTTTACATTCACCACAAAACTGTCAGACTTAGTTCTAGGCCTGTTCCTTCTGTTACCTGTTGCCACTTCCCACCTCTCTTTGCCCTTCTCCCTCCTTAAGCTGTCCAGATCTTCCCTAGAATGATCTAGCTCAGCCTGAAGGGCAGCAATTTTCCCCTCCTGTTCCACTATCTTCCTATAGCTGCTGCAAATGCTACATAACCACTGATGAGCCTGATCCACTTTCCCGACACCCACGCCACTTCAGTCCCCCCAATGAAAAATACTACTGCATCCATCACACCAAATCCCGGAACTAACAATTCTACGGCAAGTCAGGCACTTCTCACTCATGGCAAAAATAATACTTTAGCTAGAATAAATCAATTAAATTACGGAAAATCAGAAAAGACGTTACAAGAATTAAGCCTATTCACAAATGTATATAAGCAAGTTTCTGATTTAAAATTCCGCTGTTTTTCTGAGATCTGTATTAAAACAATGAAGGTATACGCTATTTATTATATATTTCACTCAGTGGAATGAAAAAAAGGACAATTAAACGACATACTTCAAGTTTGATTCTCCAGAAACGTTACGAGAATTAGGCCTATAAACAAATGTATATAAGGAAGTTTCTGATATACAGTTACGCTGTTTTTCTGAAATCTGTATTAAAACAATGAAGTTATACGCTATTTACGGTAGTTTCCTTTTTTGTTACCGAGAAACTAGTCAAATTACCGTGAAACAAGAAACAAACACGTTTACAAAATTGAAGCCTAAACGCGACTTCGCGAAGTTACGATCTTTTCGTGTTTCCTGAAAAAACGCAAAGAAAAGTGAAACCTTTAACGGCAAGACTAAACGATACACTAATGCACGTATTTAATTTGTTGTCGGTGTTAAACTAAATTATATTCCTGTCTAAATCACTTAATTTTCTGGAAATAGTTTCTACCGTCACTTACACGGCGGCCATCTTGTCACCTGCCAAAATATGAGAAGTACATAGGTCGAATTCCTTTTTTTGCCTCTTATTACCATACGAAAAAATCATGTATAAGACCGTCATGTAATGTGAGGTGAAATAATTATTGATTTCTGCTTAACAAGCCTTTTTTATTTCATAGTACTCTGTCCAGCCTCATTCAAAATGATGTTAAACTTTTGTATGTTTTCCAGCTTGTTAAATAAGTTTGAAGTTTTCGGTCAATATTCGTTAAGTCGACTTGCACTCTGTGTCTTCAACGAAGTCTGTTATCATTATTGCCTTCATAAAAATTACTTCATGGCATTAAGACTCAACGATAAAGTGGTTTTTGTGTTACCAAGATCCCTCTTTATCCACGACGACTTCTGTCACTGAAGAAAACAATGGCATGAAAAAAACATAGAGTTCCACGCAGTACCATCAGGCAGGCACAGAGTAAACATTTTGTTTAAGAGTTCAGCACATCATATTTACATTAGTTATCTTTATCTATAGTCATCAATCTCTTATTGACGTCAGTTAATGCTGACTTTCTATGTCAAAATTTTCTTTCGTACTTTAAAGATGCTATAGACATCGAAGTCATGCAAAGTGCAAGCCAGCATCAATTCTCGTTACTTTGCATGGTGTACATTAATTTTCTTTTTGCAAGTTATGTTTGTCGTAGATAGAATAATACAGACTCCCTTTAATTTGATGTTCACTAGCGTATAAATTATTGTGTACTCCTAGAGAATGTTTTCTGGTAATTTCTCAGAGATATTTTATGTACATCTTGAGTGATGTTTAAATATTCATTTCCATTTCCTTCTTCTGAATTCTGTAAGTAAGCAAATAAAACCACATGCCATATTTTCTTGCTTTATAAGAATATTTCTGTATTTCTTTACTGGATATACGCTGAATACAAGGAAACATTCTAAATTATCAATACATATATCACACATAATGTGCCAAATTTCAGTTCATTTCAGACTGAACAGAAAGTTAATCATTTTAGCACGACATTCTGCTCCATTCACAGTGGTCACTCAGTTACTTAATTTTGGACACCGTATTTATTGTAATTCCCATTGGAATCAGGGTTCTGCAACGCAGAACGGCGGAATTTTCTAACAATCACTGGCTATCGCAAAATTTGTGGCACCTGCTGGCTAAGTGTCTGTGGCTGCTACAGGGTAGACTATGCAGTTGGTATGTTATGCTCCTCGAGCATACGACGAGAAAGAGAAGAGCAAAGCCAACTGTGAAATGTATAACTTCCATAATGTTCCAATTCACAAATAACCTCATTTAGAAACATACAAAATAACTATTGCATAAATTACGTTATTGTTAAGTCTTCTCACGTTTAATCGCTTAGACGGGAAGTACAGCATTGTTAAAGCTCCAGTACCTTATCTCACCACAATCTCTAAAACGTAAACCATCTGGAGCCACGAAACAACATGGTTAAATTAATACCACACACGGGGCAAGTAATAACAGTTGGAAATAACCGAATAGTTACTATCTTTGTCTCTGATAGCAGAACTACGGTAGTAGAGAGTAATGACCTTTGTAATGAAGTGTCCTAAAAACATAAATCCTAGACAAAATCAGCAGATACTACGTCTCCAGCCTATACTCTCAGGTTTCATCTGGGCCTTATCACTGCATGTGAGTCGACATCCTATCCGATCCCAGTGGTAGGTATCTGCTCAAATTAATGAGCCATGATTTTCTGAATGAACGAACTCGGATTACTGATGGGATATCGGGCTAGTCGCATCATTAAGGCCTTCTACAATGACGTCACCTGGAAGGTACCTTACTTCTAGAGACTATTCCGCCGTACAGAGCGAGCTAATCCGTGTCGTGTCAATAGCTACTACTCTACACAGGGAAGATCGTAAGCTTTACGGAACCGCTGGAGAGACGATATCCACGGAAAACCGGCAGAAAGGACACACCATCTGCCCTGTTACGAATAAAGAGAACCAAGACAACTTGCCGGCCACACTAACAACAGAGCTGACATAGCAGAGTTTGGCAGTATGCCAGAAGGAAGAACAGGAACAAAGGGAAACGTGTACGAAAATAAAATAAATGAAAAGTGAAGGCTAGGAACAGCAAGGAAAATATTTCCCCAAGTCATAACGAAGCGACGCCTCGGTGCTCGAGAAATGGCTTCGAGGGGCCAAGCTGACGCAATAAAAAGCTTTGCGCACTCTCGCCGGCGCTATTTTCATCGAATGAGGTCTTCCTCAACTGGTGTCTTACAAAGATATCATCGTGAGAGCTGTCGTAGATGGAATAGCTATCGTGAACTGTTGCTGCTCGTCGTTGCAATGTGAACGCCAGAACAGTAGCTATCCTTCTGAGCTTTGAGCTTTCCAGACATGTCCGGGCCAAACAGTGGCCCAATTCGCACGGCTTACGGAGAGGTAAACTACCACTTGCTTCCACAGTTTGACACATAGCCAAGGTAAGGTACGCTGTGTCCAATGTCCAAGTGTAATATGTTCGTAAGCCTCCAATGATACGCGTGGTCAAGAGTTCTGAGATGTCTCCTGAATTACTGTCATTATTTTCGTGTGGAGTACTGTCTACTGCTTCGTCTTCTGTCTGAAAAATTGTGATAACCCTACCTCAGCACTCATAGTTAGATTCACGTACCTGAAGTGTTTAATACAAGATGACTGATTATAATTCCCCTAAACATTAAACGTGTATTTGTGTCTACTTCCCGATTTCTATTACCTCAGCAACCCATGCTGATGGACATACTTTGCACGATCTTTCTTGCATTTTTACCGTCATGGAATAATATTATAATATTTCGAATTAGAACCCCTTTGTATGTGTATTGATTGAAAGCAGTTGTTTGTTCGAAATGCTCTGGAGTTTATTTAAAAATAGCTCCATTTGAAAAATATTGGGAAATTGCAGTTTCTATAGGTAAAGAATGTTTATAAAACGTCTATACGTCTTTACTTGCTTGTTCCTGCTCCAGTGTGTACCTGATATGGTCTAAAGTCTGCCACTCCTGTAAGAGAAAGGGGAAACAATTTCTGAACAATGAGACAAGGTATAAACGAGATGGATAGCATTTAACGCGCACGAATGTGCCTACAAAACTCCAAAGAACCAAAGAGTAATCTTGGACTTCTGGCATTCAGAAAGACCGTTTATGTAGATAAAAAAGTCTTAATGTACATCAACGTGTAGATGAAGTTTATAAGTAAAGACAATAGTCACATTCTGTTTTCAAACGTCATCAAATCAAGAGTCGGTTCAAACATGTACTTTTCCTTAAACTTTTCCTTAAACTTTCGGGATATTTTCTTATTCACTCGTCATTTCATAGAATCACTCGGCTCACAAATGATAGCATTAAATGCAGAGTGCTAAAATGCCGAAGTAAATCAATTATTTTTGACAGGACCATAAATTAATTATCAAGACAATCTCGAATATATAATGTCTTAAACTTACCCGCCAATTGTGGGTATCATTTACACTGCTTTCCGCGACTCTTTCAGCATACGCTCTAACCATTATTCACTGACGTCCATTGGCTGTTACTCACCTATATAATTAATTCAGTTGTCGGATCCCTCCCAAGGCCAACAAACTTACTTTGCGTTATCTGCCAGGATTTATTCAATGATATGCTTATCCCAAATGTAGTCTTTATACTGCCTTTGATGTTTGTCTTTTGTATGAATGTAGTCCTAAATCACAGTTATTCATATCTGCGTAACTGTTATTAAAACTAAATCTCAATTCTTTTAACTACTACACTTTAGGATGCAATGTGTCTAAGGATATATAAATGTACGATACCTGAAATGGCAATAATAATGGTCCAATTAAAGTCTACAGGGTGAAATAAACAACTCCACCAAAGAGTTAATTATTGAATTTTAGTGCTGCTGCATTTTATTACGTGAGTAAATCAGAATTAAATTTTCTGCCGTGAATGAAAGAAATCCCTTTCAGACGCTTACGATGTTGTCTTTGCATCTCGATATTGAGTTATCTAACAGCCACCGATTTCATGCAGGAACTGAAATACAATTAGCTTTTAAAATTGTGTGGCATGCTGTGTGATTTTGACATTCGCTTTATACATATTTTTAGGGATTTATAAGAAAGAAAAATTACTCCCCGTTCTTCAAGCGCTACTCGATTAGTATAGGTCGTAATAAAGAGAAATATGTTACTAGCAGTTGTCACGGTCTCACAGAAATAAATATTTCTTAATCTCATTTATGTGAGCTGCCTCCCAAAGGCGTGCTGGTCTTCCCTGAAAATGGCTGTTTTATAATTGGGCTACAGAGGTGGAACTTCAAAGAGGATTACACAGAAGTTTAGGAAAACGCTTAATTAAACAATTTGTGTATCGGGAAAAGCAACATAAACAAAACGAAGAAAACAAGATCAAAGAGCAGTGTAAAGTTTTTGTGGCATCTTTTTTAATAACTCAGCCACCTTGTCCAGTATGACATGATGAAGTTTTCGGACGAGGTACGAATCTAATTAGTTCATCTCGCAGCATTTTATGTAAACAAGCCGCGTGCAATTAAATTCACCGCCACACAGACAGCCGATATATTTCACTGATGTCGAATGATTTATACGCAGTTTGAGATGATATGATCTTCCACGTGCCCCCTTATTAAAACAATCTTCCCAAGCCCGTAGGTAGCTCTTTGACGCAACGGAAACTGCGGTTGGATGAAAGAAGCGTGAAAATAAAGATAGAACTATTTTATCATAGGTACTGACACTCGCCAGTTTGTGAGGAAATGACAGTAAAATTTTTGCCCCAACCTTCGCTGTATGCTCGCACGCTGTGAAACTAGGTGAGTTGTGAGCGGAGTGGCTCTGAGCATAACTTCGATTTTGGCGCTTCATGTTCAAATTCATTCTTATACTCCTTTTTTGTCGCGTAGGTATGTGACAGGAATCTATTTTGTGACATCGTGACATAACGTGGAATTTTTCAGGAAAGAAATAATATTTTCAAATGTGATTAAAGTAGATATCAGCGTCAACAATCTCATTTAATCTTTTATAACTGACAGTGATTGAAACTGGAAAGCATGTAAATTCTAGTGGCTTTGCTTTGATTTTTAAATTTATTCAAGAGAACCAGTGCATTCCCCATGGCTATATCTATCATAAAGACATTCAAGGCACAAAGATTTATGGAAAACATACTTTTTTTTGTATCTAGGAAGCCAGTGATAAATTTTGTCCTAGAGTTCAAAACTATCTATATTAATCTACGTAAACCAGGAAAGCTCACAGAGACTCTTACCATTTTTAGACTAAGTTTTGAGACCTTTCGTAGAAAATGAGCCGTCTCTGTCGAATATTGACTCGTAGGGTTACCAAACTAATCCATCTTCATTCGATGACCTGTTTGTCAATGAAATCGGTATACTGACGCGTTCATTAAAAGCAATTCCGTCCAGGTGCGTGGCGTTCTGTCGATCACGCAAGGTACACGTTTTCCGATAAGTGAAGAATTACATTCTCCAATTATAGACAGCCCATTTACTTGTCGCAAGACAAAGAGAGACCAAGTGGAAGCCATGCCATTAAAATACATTCCTTGACTCACAAATAGTTATTGGCTTATGCTTTCAGGAAAATGCTCTGTCGGCAGAGAAATTGTCACCATACCATGTAGCAATATTAACGAGAATGTTTATCTTGCACGTTGTGCTCCGAAATTTTATGCTTCGGTTGCTCTTATAACAAAGATAACCCGGTGGGTCCACCGCTCCTCTTGAACTATTAAATTTTAATTCAAGGCAAAAACTGAAATACTAGAATTTATGTGGTTTTTATTTTCAGATTCTGTTAATTATATTACACAAGTTCTTTCTTCATTCGTTCGCTCTCATATATGTAGAAACATGTATTGCACATTTTTCTTCCTCCCCTATTTCTTGGTCCATCTCAACCCCCCACCCCCACCCCACCCCTTTCTGCGTGACTTTCCCTTTCTCTGGTGTCCCACCCTTCGTCTATCTGTCCACACTTTTCTTGCCCTCCCTCATTCCATCTCCTCTTCGCCTCCATCAATTTTTCCTAGCATCCTCGTCGGCATCTCTCTCTGCCCACCTCCTCCTTAACACCCTCCCTGCTCATATCCTCCTCCCATCCTCCTCTCCTTCCCACCTGAGCTGTGCCGCGTTCGATATCTCGGCTCACGCTGTCGCAGTTATCTTTGGCAAGGGAAGAGGGCGCGAGGCGTGGCGACACTGAGTCGAGGGAGGGAGAGCTGCTTGGGTGGTGACGGGCGTGGTGCGCGGAGGGAGAAGAAGTGGCTTAACGGAGACAGTAACGGACGAGTCGGTCAGTCTTGTGGTCGTTTGGGCCTCTTCTATACTTCCGTGGGTTCGTTGCCTGATGATGGCCCGAGTACGCGGGGCGTGCTTCGTTGGCGATTAAGGAAGGATCGTGTTGCCGCCGTCAGGTCAGCAGGAGGTCATCCGAAGTTGGTGTGCGGAATTCTTCCGTGGGACGTTGATTTGAAAAGCAGTTTAATGCCGGGCAAATGGGAGCACGTTTGGCATCTGAAATCTTCTTCGTCTCCGCCGTCACCTTTCTGCATGAGCCGAAGTTTTATAACTGTTTGGATGTCACGCATTTCGCCTTACGCGGATTTGCACAAAGTAGTTAACATAATGCTTTAAGCCTTTGAGTGAACTATTTTCTTGTGTTGTCTTTGTGCTGTATAAAAAGTAGGGATTTCCTTCGCCACTACAACTGCTGACATCCGATCCCGTAAATGGCCAATAACGAATGGCGAATACAATAATCATATGTGTATGATGTATTAGAAGGCGATAAAACATGTTCTAGATGACCCGAGCGCCCCGCAGAGAAAACAGGTGGTGAACGCGCGCGGCTTCAAGGATGTAACAGCTCGTCATCGCTGATTTCAGAGATGCTGCGCCAGCAACTTGACGCAGCCGGCCGATATCGATGTTAAGCGACGGTCAAAAGGAATAATAATTTAACTGTCAAAAATTGGAGTGGCGTTGCGGGTTTGTTCATGTAAATGGTTCACATTGTATGGCATCAGAAAATAGTTAATTCCCCAGTAGACCTCTTACCGATAAAGTCAATCTCGGGGAGTAACTAGATTGGATATAGTACTGATCCACTACGTGTTGTATAGAGGCACCGCAATTGGTGCTGAATGCTTGGGAGAGGTGAGGGAATTTGGCTGGTGAAGCCAGTGTAGTATTTTGAGCAATTTACGGGAATAGTGTGGCAATTTTGTCGTTAAAGCCTATGTTGATAGACATAGCTGCAACTGTAGATTTCTTCCGAAGGCCGAGCTACGGAATATAAGTAGGTTCCGGGATTTTGAAGTTGTCGCGGATTAGACATTCGATGGTGAAATTGTCTTTTTGGGCGGTCGATTGGATGTCCTCCTGTGGACAGTTCAGGAGGAAGGAGTGGTTATTTTGCTGTGAAAGATACAGCGTGAGCTGCGTTAGAGAGATTTGCAATTCATAATTTTTAGGGAATCGGTACAATCCGATATCGTGTCTGTGTTGTATGATTAGTGGTTGTGGCACACCCAGACGTAATTGCGTTGCGAGCTGTTTTTGGGATTGGTTCAGTAGTGACTGGTGTGTATCTGGAATTTAAAGCCTCGAACACATTTTTGTTTGTTCTTTGGGTGCTACTTTCATACAGCGGATCTAGAATTGGCTCGTGTTTATTCGAACTGTTTCACCTTCGTATCTCAGATAGCACCAGTAGGTTGTGTTGGTAAGCAATTGGAATAGAAAGGAACCATTTACAAACAACACGTAACTAAACAAAAAAAAACTTGGTTAGTAGAAGTGATGAGTGGCCTGATTTAATTTAGGGAACTTTAGCAGGTCGCGTTGTGCTAACGCCTGAAGAGGCTCCGTTTTGTTTGAATTGTTAATTAAGGTTAAGCAAAAGAGGCGCTGGCGCCTAGGTTTCTTGTTTATGTTTTTCTTTGTTCTTCAATTTGCGTTTCTGTGGGAGTGGTGTGTACTCTTTGCTGGCACTCGATCACTTACGAGATCTGAACTTGTATTGAGATACCTAGCCCAAATAAAGACAAGCTTTCTTGGGTCAAAGAAACCTTTACGTGTGGTTACTTAGTAGCTGTTGCATGTAATTTAGTGTGTTTTAATTGCAAATTTAAATGTAACCCTAAAAGTGACGTGTTTGAAGGATATTTAATTTCAAAGTCGAAATCAGAATTGAAGTTATTTCAAGTAGTTACAAAAAGTCAGCTATCTTAGTCACAAAGGTTTAGTGGCTACTGTATGGAATACATTACATATTATTATTTACGTAGCAACGCTAGACTACACAGAAAGAAACAGAATTACCACTTCAGTTTTTTTTAATTTTATGCCGGTGTAAACGTTGTTAAAATACGAGCTTAATATGAATCGGTCATTTCATTCACTTTATATTTGAGATGAATGTTAAAAGTTATTAAAAGATTACAAGGCGCTTCCAGAGAGATTGTTCTGCGTTGGAAGGAGTTGGTGGCTTGTGAGGACAACTGCGAGCTGGATTTCTGATTTAGCTTGACATAAGATAAACAGGTATCGTACTGAAATTATTATGGTGTCTTATTTTGGACGATAGGGAGATAACGTTCGTTGTCGCTGTAATCTGCTAGTATTGTCACTGCTGGTAGTTAGCGATTGTTATTGTCATTTGAATATTTCAGTCTATCTATTTGTGGTGAAGTAACATTGCTGGGTAAATTCCAAGAACGATTGAAGTGGTCCCTACAGTCTACACAGTCCCACGTTTCCTCGTACGGTAGCACTCCATATTTGCGGCAAAAGTGAAATAATTTTCTACACTGGATACGCATGGACTTACATTTTTCTATGTGAGAGAAACCGCTGAAGAAAAGTCAAGAACACCAGTCATCCCACTCTCTGGCGACATAAAACCGAAATAAATCGTCTGGGTTCCCCTTGCAACTCACAAATAATTCGCGGAGGTATGTAATTTAGAGCAGCTGAGGGAACGACGGAAAACGTATAAAAATTACGACCCACAAATAATTGATGACAACGCCCACCACTAGAGTCGTATGATCTATTTAGGATCGCACGTTTGATATGCACCGTTTGGAACCCACGACTTCTATAGGCAATTATTCTTGGAAATTACCCATTGCTGTACACCTCGAGTTTTGTGTACAGTGAAAATGCTGTTTGTTATCATCTAGCATTTGAGTTCGCTGTCGCGTCAGAGTTTATCCTCGTTGCAGTTGCTAATCACCAAAGGGTTGACCTGTCCTCAATTTGCTGTATAAGAGTGCAACTACCGTATAAGCTGGCTTCAAGTGTTTGCCAGGAGCTCAGTTGTTACACTTTTGTGATGGAATAGCGATCCACACTCATAACATCGACTATCTCTACAAAAATCTTACCTAATTCTTGCTTTAGTGGTCGACTGGTTCGCTCATGCAATTTTGCGCGGCAGGAAGCCATACATCAGCTGCATCGAGACGTTGGTACAGTACGATCACTTGTCGTTTCGAGTTAGATCCTGCCTGTCGGAGCGTTACACTTTGTTGGATGACCAGCTCTTACGTCGGCATCCTATATTCTAAACTTTGACAAGAATTAATAATGGTTTCTGGCCTGTAGTGAAACCCTCCGCTGTTAAAATTGCTAAACGAAGTGCTCCTTCTCAAGGCCTAAGATAATTTTTAACACCATGATCTCACCTTGTGTATACATCTGGCGCCGATCTTTAAGCTAGCCTTTGTTTAATGAGTTATTATATTTTGAAATAATTATCATCCTCTTTTACCTTTACCATTTACGTCATTTCGGGGCCCCATCCTCCTTCTGTTTCTGTCTATCTCCTCCTCCCCCCATCTCTCTGCCAATCTCCTCTTCCCCCTCTATCTGCCTATTCCTTCCTGTCCCTATTCTGACCATCAGCTTCTCTCTCCTCTCCCTCATTTCCTTTTCTCGATCCTCTCTGAACATCTACTCCTCCTCCCTCTATCTTTCTCCTACTTCTTTCCCGCCCTTTCCACCCATCTCCCACGCCCCTATCTTAGTCCTCCTCCTATTCTCTTTCTTCATCACCTCTCCCTCTGCCATTCTCCTCCCCCCCCCCCCCCCCACGCAACCCTCTGTCAGTGCCCCAGGCCACCTCTTCCTCTGTCCACCACTCTGTTAAGCTGTGTTCCTGTACAGTTTCTATTCCCCGCTCCCTTTCTTAAGCTTCTCTTCTCTCTCTCTCTCTTTCTCTCCACATCCTCCTGCTTAAATCTCTCTGTCCATCTCCATCTGACCCCTAGATATCTCAAACATCTCACCTCTCCCTATCCGTCTCTTCCCACCCCATCTCTCCATTCATGACCTCCTCCCTCTCTCTGCCCATAGCCTCTAGTCCATTTATCTGTCCACCTCCTCTTATATCCATCTCAACCTTCCCCCAGCTAAGCACATCTTCACCTGCAAACCCTGAAGAACTGGTTGATAACTCCCGCAACATGCATGTCATGAAAGGGAGTCTACAAGGAACTTGTAGACCGTTTATTGCCCCTAAAAAATAGATTACTATGCAAAGTGGAACGAAAAGCATAGTGATATTATTCCCAGACATCTCAGCTGTTGTGAAGAGCAACCTACAAAACATGGCCTGAAAAGTCTCTAGGGGGCTGTAATCTCACTATGACGATTTTCGTGATGGGCAAGCAACATACATACCCAGTTTAGTTTAGCTCGATCCATTGATTTTTGAGGAGATCTTAGACACACATAGCTCACATTTTATATACAATACATGAGTACATGGCATTGCCCATGTATCTCCATATCTGGACAATTATATTACGTATAAAACATTCGTTCTATTAGGCGATCACTCTATTCCCAATTGTCTGCCAGTCTCCTCTGCTATCTCGCATTCGGGAGGACGACGGTTCAATCCCGCGTCCAGCCATCCTGATTTAGGTTTTCCGTGATTTCCCTAAATCACTCCAGGCAAATGCCGGGACGGTTCCTCTGAAAGGGCACGGCCGATTTCCTTCCCCATCCTTCCCTAATCCGATGAGACCGATGACCACGCTGTCTGGTCTCCTTCCCCAAACCAACCAACCAATCTCCTCTGCTATGCTCTCTTGCTCCTCCTTCCACGTCCCTCTGTCCCCTTCTAATCTCCTCCTGTCCCCTCAGTGTTTTTCTGCTACTCTGTCTCTCACTCCACATCTGTTGTTGCCCTATCTGTCCTTCAGCTCCTACGTCCTTTGCCCTTCTCCACCTATACCCGGTCTGCTCCTCCCTTTCCTTCTTCTTCTCTTGCTCTCTACCCATCTCATCCTCCCCTTCTCTGTCCAACTGATTCTCTCGCCTCACTCGCCTCTGAGTCTCCTCCTGCTCTTCCCCCATCTGTTCCTTGGCTCCTTCCTCTTCTATCTCCTCCTCCATTTTGTTACTCAGTTCCCTCCCGCCCCTGTCTCCATCTCCCTTTCCTCCTTCCCCCTGGCTTTCTGCCCATCTCATCCTCCCTCTCTTTCTGTCAGTCCTCTCCTCCCCATGTCCCTGTCCATCCCCTCCTGCCCCCACTACTGTGCCTCCATTTTCTCCTCCTCTTCTCTCTGTCTGTTCATCTACTCCTCTTCACCTTCTCTGTCCTTATCCCCCTCCCTCTTTTTTCCCACCTCCTTCTCCCTCTTATTTGTGTCTACACCCTTCCTCCTCTCTGTTTATCGTTTTCTTCGATCCTATTCTCACACCACGTTATCACCCCAAAAGGAAGTAGCTAGTTTATACACTCACAGTATTTCTTTCCTGATAGTAAGTGTGTTTGTAACTAGTTTGCTTCAAATCGATCCATGATTTAGGAGGTATTTTCTACTCACGACTTTTTCTGATACCCATATAATATTTCACATATATTCAATATACTTAACACAAATTCGTACACTCCTTTCATCTGTACCTCTATGATTTCGCTATGTAGCTTCAGTTTCAAGCAGCTTGATATTTATGGTTTCATATCTCGTTAAATATGTGTCATACAATGATATTATTCTGTAGGTACAATCAGTGCAGGTTACAGTCTGCGAAATGTGTTGCGAATATAGTTGGTAGCAAGGAAGTAATACAGTTTAACGTCTTGTATTATGCAGCAGTTTCACTGCATGAACGGCAAAAATGTAGTAAGCGATATACTTCTTTTTGTTTCATTACTTTGTATAGTTGTCAGCGAGAGAAAGGTTCTGGGTTTGAAATTATGTGTAAAGTTTGTTGTAAGTCAGATACTGCATGAATAAAGGCTTGGTATTTACACATCATGGGCTACACGTCTTTTCTGTTCCCAACCCCACTGCTTTGATATGTAAATGGATCCTACACCAACAAATATTCTTTCTGGATAGAACGTTATATGGGTAACAACTTCGAATACGGTACAATGGTTGAGGAGAAGATGTGGAACCACCTTTTGTCTACAGCTTTGCTCACACAAACGTTTGTCACATATACTCCACACATCATCTCCTTTGCACTCTCTGTGTCCACCTCCTCCTCCCCACATCTCACTATCCATCTATATCTCCCACATCTATCTCTCTGTGTCAATGTCTGCCTCTCATCTCCCCTTATTTTTCTGTATTCACTGCCCCCTCTCTCTGACCACATTTTCTTCCTCCCTCATACTCGTCATACATCCTCCTCCCCACTTTTCTTATCTCTTCCCCCTACTCTCCATCATTCCCCTGCATGTCCCTTCCCACCTCTGTCCATTTGCTCCCATTGCCCCCTCTGACTGTCTTCTCCTGCCCATCTTTTCGCAACTCACTGCCCATCCACCCCTTGCCTCTTTCTCTGCCTTTCACATGCACCCCATTTCTCTATCCATGTCGTCCTTCTCCACATTCTCACTCTACATTCTTTCTGTCTATCTCACCCCCCTCTTTCTCCATCTCCTCCAATCTCTCTCTCACTCTCCACTCCCTC
Organism: Schistocerca piceifrons; assembly: GCF_021461385.2. Classification (NCBI taxonomy): domain Eukaryota; kingdom Metazoa; phylum Arthropoda; class Insecta; order Orthoptera; family Acrididae; genus Schistocerca; species Schistocerca piceifrons. Next base: position 285,861,468 of record NC_060144.1, on the reverse strand, counting down.
CTCTATCAGTCTCAGCCAGTCGCATCCATCCGTATGAGCGTCATCTTAAAAAGAGGTCTGCAAAGCAGCACAATAATATTCCAATACCACATGCCTATAACATGTATGCTGCCCTTCAAAGTAAACCTATTTCCACACAACATGCTTGTCATTCAGGGCACCCCGTACAACGAGGACTAAAAGAAGTGTTTGCCTGTAGGTCGACTCCTATTGGTGCTGCGAGGTTATAAGCAGCACATTATTGTAAATCCTAATGTTCGCTGTCTGTGTGCAAAATTTGGTTGTAGCTGTATACAGATAGGTAGAATAGATACAGATTTGTGGTAAAATCAGTATTAAATCAGAAATGAACAGCTTATTTATAGTGTCCATAATACCATCGCTTTTCAGAATGTCACTAAATGTTGCTGATGTCATATACTTCTGTGATAAAAAACGAAAACAAACATGAGATTGGGTTTGAATACACTACGCCAAAATATTGAAGTCTGTCTTTATCCACTGCACAATCACTTAATTCCAGCGTCCATTGTTTGAGCGAATTTATGAAGATTACTGTCGTTTTCGCCGAAGCTACTGAACACCAGTACCTAAGCTAAAATAGGTTTCTCTTTATTTTCAGACTTCTTTCGTCGTGTGAAGTTTCGATTGTGTCACAGAGCGACCTATGGTGGGTGCGTCTTTGGAATTAGGTTCTCGTAATATATAAAATATCTACGACATTTTAATACTTTCAGGATTGTTGTATTACAAAAGGCGTTGACAATATAAACCCAACTCGTATAGAAACATACCAATACCGTTTTAGATACTAGTGTGATATCAGCAATTATTTTAACACCAATAATGAGAATCTCTAGAGGATGGAACAAAGGAATTCTGGTGCTTAGTAAGAATAGGAGCACATAATGAACGAAGCAAGGGGGATATTAGACGGTGTCTAGTATGAGCAAGAAGGTTATTCCTTTTTAAATTAACGCCTCTGGAATCAAAAGTAGACCCTAGTTTGAGGAAGAAATTTCCGACAATATGCACAGTGCAGTCACAGTAATGTGACCACCTGTCAAAAACCAATGACCAACCTTATCAGTGAGGACCACTGCGAGATGTCCAGGAAGAGACTGAATCAGGATCTCGAAAGTATCGATATGGACATGAAGCCATGCCGACTCCAGTGCTGCGGCCAGCTGTGCTTGGTTCCTCGGTTACAGATCTATGGCGCCAGGCGCCCGATCGACGTCTCCTCATAGATTCCCGATGGGGTGTACATACGGGGAAGTTGGGAGCCACGGGAGAACGGTAGACTCATCCAGGCACTTTTCGAAACACCCTCGTACACTGCGAGCAGCGTGACACGTTGCGTTGTCCTCCTGGTAACACCATCAAACTGACAAAAGAACGACTGCGTGTAAGGCTGGCTGTGGTCATGCAGGATAGATTCATACTTATGTTGATCCGTTGCGCCTTTCATAATCACGAGATCAGGCCGTTATTGCCACTAAACCATTCCCCAGACCATAACGCTTCCTCATGCGAACTCGACCATTCCAACGATCGTTACAGGGTGATTGGTATCAGACGTTTCACGCTGATGAAACTTAAAACGAGATTCGTACGAAAAGAACAACTATGAAAAATCAGTGGACGTGCAACTGCGGTATTGACGTACAAATTCCAGCCTTCTTCGTGGATGAACAGCATTCAGCATGGGCGATGACCCAGGACGCCTGCCGCAGAGGCCCATATGCAGCAACGTTCGGTGAACGGACGTTATGGAGACATTGCTGGTAGCCCCATCGTTTATCCGAGCAATCAGTTTCTCAACAGTTGTACGTCTATTCGCACTTATTCATATTCACAACCATCGTTCACCACTGTTATCTATTGCTGTGCTGCACCACAGACGGCTTGACACCCGCTTTGGGTAGCACCACTTTGTCATGCGCTGTATACTTATACCACCGCGTAATGCGAAAAGTTTACAAACTTAGCCGTTCCGGAAATTCTTCATCCCATTGGACGAAAACCAATGATCATGTCGTTTTGGATGTGAGACAAATCGCTCCATTTCAGCACTACGAAAATACTGCTCTTTAACCGCGTCCCTCGACACCATGTATATACCCTCCACTATTAGTGCTGCCACCTGCCCTCAGTAAGAGATTATTGCACAGAGCTGCACGAAGGACAACCCTCGACCGTGCGAAAACAAGAAAGTCGAAGGACGTTGAAAATTAAATCTACAGATAGGATAAGAAGTAATATTCTCTGCAGAACCACAGAGAAAAGGAATATATCGAAACCGCTGAGTGGAATACAGTGTAGGATGGTAGGACTTATTGTAACGCATCACGGAATAAAATGTTGTTTTGTGAAAGTAGTCATAGAGCGCAAAATCTGTAGGGTATGGCTTAAATTTGAATACCTTCAAAAAATGAGGGCGCTGAATATAAACTATATCATGGGTTTAGGAGCTCAGTGCCGAAGGGAAACTGCACATACAACTATTCACAAATTTGATTACACTAAAAATAAGAAAAAGAAAATATAACACCATTGCTATTCTATAGGCTGGTTCATTGTCGCTACATTCTTAGAACAGTTAGCTGACCTGTCTCCAACGTTTCATTATACAATGACGAAACCTCTCGGTAATAAAATGGTGCTACATACCTTTAAAAAGTACGTTTCAAAACACTGTTCCAGTCACATGTAGGACAGATCTAACCCGACGATGGTCGGAGAACATAACCGTTTGTGGCAGTAAAATACCCTACAGAATATCTGTGTTGGTTTTTTTAAGGTTGAATTTAAAGTGCTATATTCTCAATAGTGCACTATTGGCCAGTAAAATTGCTACACCACGAAGATGACGGGCTACAGACGCTAAATTCAACCGACAGGAAGAAGATGCTGTGCTATGCAAATGATTAGCTTTTCAGAGCATTCACATAAGTTTGGCGCCGGTGGCGACACCTACAACGTGCTGACATGAGGAAAGTTTCCAACCGATTTCTCATACACAAACAGCAGTTGACCGGCGTTGCCTGGTGAAACGTAGTTGTGATGCCTCGTGTAAGGCGGAGCAATGCGTACCAACACGTTTCCGATTTTTATAAAGGTCGTATTGTAGCCTATCGCGATTGCGTTTTATCGTATAGCGACATTGCTGATCGCTTTGGTCGAGATCCAATGACTGTTAGGAGAATACGGAATCGGTGGGTTCCCAACGGCCTCGTATCACTAGCGGTCGAGATGACAGGCATCTTACCCTCATGGCTGTAACGTCTCGACGACGTTTGCCGCAGCATGGTCTATCAGCTTGGATACCATGGCTGCGCTTAACTAGACGGTGCATCATAGACAGGAGCGCCTGTGATGGTGTACTCAATGACGAACCTTGGTGCACGAATGGCAAAACGTCATTTTTTTCGGATAAATCCATGTTCTGTTTACAGCATCATGATGATCGCATCCGTGTTTGGTGACATCGCGGTGAACACACATTGGAAGCGTGTATTCGTCATCGTCATACTAGCGTATCACCCAGCGTGATGGTATGGGGTGCCATTGGTTACACGTCTCGCTCTCCTCTTGTTCGCATTGACGGCACTTTGAACAGTGGACATTACACTTCAGATGTGCTACGACCCGTGGCTCTTCCCTTCATTCGATGCCTGCGAAACCTTACATTTCAGCAGGATAATGCACGACCGCATGTTGCAGGTCCTGAACGGGCCTTTCTGGATACAGAAAATCTTCGACTGCTGACCTGGCCAGCACATTCTCCAGATCTCTCACCAATTGGAAACGTCTAATCAATGGTGGCTGAGCAACTGGCTCGTCACAATTGAACTGTGGTATCGTGTTGAAGTTACATGGGAAGCTGTACCTGTACACGCCATCCATGCTCTGTTTAACTCAACGCCCAGGGGTATCAAGGCCGTTATTACGGCCACAGGTGGTTGTTCTGGATCTATGCAACCAAATTGAGTGAAAATGTAATCACTTGTCGGTCCTAGTATAATGTATTTGTCCAATGAATACCTGTTTATCATCTTCATTTCTTCTTGGTGTAGCAATTTCAATGGCCAGTAGTGTAGATAATTATCATCAAAGTATTTTGCATAAAAATTTGCGTTTACCAACGAAATGACCGTGCGATGGGTAATAGACTCCTTTCTAACTAACATTCGTGTCACGTTTTAGCTGGTCGTTTGTAATGGGTTCTGATGTGTATGGCACGTCTGGGTAGAGCGGCTCGCATATTTTGTATTAGGTTTATGTGCTCCGCGTTGGACGGAGGAATTGTGACATTGAAAACAGGTTAATAACAAACAATATTCACTTTATTGCTCAAAAATCTTCAAATGTGTGTGAAATCTTATGGGACTTAACTGCTAAGGTCATCAGTCCCTAAGAGTACACACTAATTAACCCAAATTATCCGAAGGACAAACACACACACCCATGCCCCAGGGAGGACTCGAACCTCCGCCGGGACACGTAATTGCTCTCCGCTACTTAAGTTGTACAGCAATCCGTTGGATGTGCTTGTGGAAGGATACAACTAAGCAGTGGCTTGTCAAGGCTTTCGTTACTGAATATGATGATAACAAGACTATATCCGTCCTGAGCGACACATTTTCAATCACTGTGGTTAGTAGCTGTCCGTACGCGAAGGCTGTACACGACTTCACTTGTAGACTAAGCTTCGCTGACTGATCTTCGCTATAAGATTGGCTACGAACTGCAACCCTGGAACTCCGTACTAGAACTTTCGGACGCCAATGCCCAATATGAGACCTTGCTGCCTGTGGCTGCCGCTTATCACAATGCGGAAGTCCATCTCACTGGCGGCGGCACAGAGGTTGCTGATTACGCCGCTCCTGTGGTTGGCGGTCACCTTCGAAGCCCCACGGGTTTCACCAATCAGGAACTATCCCAGCGCGCCAGTTCCGGTTGCGTCCATTGGCGAGGAGACCAGATGTTCACGAACCAATTAACACACAAATACTGAATTTGTCTGCCAAAAATGGCATCTGTTAATTACACACATCGCCTAATATGAATATGATCATGTAAATAATAAGCAACACTGCACTAATGTCGGCTTATGTGAAGCCGCCATCATTACTACCGTGCCAAACTTAATGTTTACATCACATTCAAACACATTCATGTTAGTCTCACCGCTAAGTGGCCGTATAATTACAGTTAGCATTTGTAGTTATACAAATGAATACATTAGAACTGCAAAAAATAGTAGCTCTAATTACTGCTGTGAAACTACAGCAGTTATGCTACATTTGTTCACTATAGCTTTCTAAAATCGTAATTTTTTATAATAAGTTTACCTTTGCAGTGCAGTATGACATAGTATTTAAGTAATTTGAAAGGTATTTCAATTTTAAATGCAGTGTATGACAACGCAGATCACAAATTATATCTGGGTGGAAGTAAATTATTAAATAAAACGAATGTAATCGGTCTTCCATTTTTTTCCTTTTTTCAGCTTAATCCGCAAGTAAATGCTTTCGACTGCCATAGTGCCTAAATTTATTGGCTGAAGTAAATAATACTGTTACAAAACTTAACAGTCTCAATGGATTTTGCAGCGGTGATTGGTGCACTATTTACATTCCGTTACAATGTAATTGGATGTGCGTATGGAGAGCCCTTTGCTTCTGCATATACATTTCCCATGTCACAACATACTGAATGGCGGCAGGTGATTCATGTCAATATTATCGATTTCCTATCCTATTACATTCAAGAATAGAGCTAAGACATACTGTTATATGGGTCGGTATCCTGTACAATCTCTCTTATTTCGGAGTCGTGATTTTCATAACAAGACGCCCTAGAATGATTGTACAGTATTTCTCAGATAATCGATTTCTATTTTATGCAACAGAGTTTCACGAAAACATGGTCAGCCTACTTTCAAAAATTTCCTTTTTAATTCATTGAAAATCTTGTTTACGACTTTTACGGGCTGTACTGATGGTCTTGCCTTCACGTCTTGCCTTCGCTCACGTATACCTGATAAGGACTTCGAACACCAATGCAAAACTTGTATGTCACATGTACAGTACTTTTCCATACCGTACTGTCACAAACAGCTCCAAGGTAATCAGTCTTCATTTTACTTTCCCTACCAGTAATTTCAGATATTGGGTCTGTTTCATACGTTTGTCAAAGGTTTCAATTACGTCAGCTGCAACAGGGTGAAAATTTGTGCCAGACTGGGGCTCGAACCCCGATATCCCGCTGAATGTGAGTTGTCGTCTTAACCGCCTCCGTCTATTTTTGTTGTTCTTGTTCCGCAACTCTAAAATTTTGGATACAGATGTAATACGAAATACTTCGGTAATAGGGAAGACAATGTAAGCAATATAAATTATATAAAGCGTCTCAAGATGAAATAAAATTTAGTCACTGTTACTTAGTGGATCCATTTTTCAGCACAAGGGTGAACTGAAAACATCGGTGAAGAAATAAGAGGTCGGAAACAGTTACGGTTATATTGCGTAAATAACAACCACACGGTCGAAGGAGACCCAAATAATGATGAAAAACAAATCCCGCATGCTCTCACATGGGCACTTCCTATCTGCGGGCAATGTTCACTGGTACCAAGTCGATCACCATTTTGCCTCATGTCAAGAGTCAAGATCCACTAACGGGGTTGTTCACTGCCCATTATTCCCTGTGAGGGGCGGGGGGTTAAAAAGGCAATCCAAAAATAATTTGCGCGAGAGTTGTTGATATCGACGACTGTGCTCAAGTGTGTTATGATTATCTTGGAGATAATGCCAATAGTCAAGAACTATCATCTCATTATTCCGGAGTAGATAGTAAATGGACGTATCTTTGAACCATGTAAGAGCGTGAGCCCTTTGTGATTGAGAAGTAAGTATCCTCCAGGATAGGAAGACCTCGGGGTGAATAGTGTGATGCGGGGCGTGGAGGTGACAGGTGAGAATTTTCCATACCAGCATCCATACACCAGTGTCTGGGAGGAGGCACTGTGGTCGGAGGGGAGAATCCGTAAGCCCAATACCGTGCGACCTCTGTCTAGTTACGTGATACTGGTTGACGACATGGTACCACACCGCTGGAACACATGTAGGGATGAAGGGCTGTTGGTGTGCTCTCCGCACCGCAGGTCATAGTGTGGCCACGCTTTTACTCTCAATCACTTTGCGAGGGTTGGATATTAGCTTCAATTATTTTGACCAGCTATTGGCTATTGGCCAAAATGTAGGTGTAGTTCTCTTACGCCCGTTTTTTCACTCTCGCTTCTTGTGACGCAAGTATTCCCTACTGCTCTTGTAACATCACGCATACAAGAAATAATCGTAGGGGACAGAGCACCTACACATTCTCGCCGCACACTAAATAATCATGCAACCATATTGTTATCAGATCAACAATCGGTATAACTGTATACAGATGTGTTAAGGTATTGATGTTACTTGATCTTGATACAACTCCCTTTTTACCTGTAATTTCCTGGGTGTCTTTCACATGCTTTTTCTCTTCAAATTACAATGGTCGGAGTTGATCATCTACAAATTTTAGGACCGATTCAGTTGTTTGCTGTAAGTCGTCAAATTGACACTTTGTTTGAAATTTCGTTATCTTAAGAAAATGGTTCAAATGGCTCTGAGCACAATGGGACTTAACATCTGAGATTATCAGTCCCCTAGAACTTAGAACTACTTAAACCTAACTAACCTAAGGACATCACACACATCCATGCCCGAGGCAGGATTCGAACCTGCGACCGCAGAGGGTGCGCGGTTCCAGACTGAAGCGCCTAGAAACGCTCGGCCACACCAGCCGGCCTCTATTTTACGTTTTCAGTTTGTGTAGGTTGAACTTATTCAGACATCCATTGCTTTCCTTGAAATCAGTATCATGTATGTCGCGCGCAGTTTCAATTCCGTAACGCAATCGTTCACTATCATAAACATCTCGTAAATTTTATCGAGCATCCTTGAAATGTGAGAACACCAGTATTTGTAACTAGTGTGCCTTGTCGTTGCATAAATGCCCGTAGCTTTTCTTATGGATTACGCAGCAATGTTTTTTTTTAATACGCAGCGTGTGGCCTTCCACTTACGTAGTTAAGTTTAGTACCAACTTCTTGGACAACGAATGTCCTTAACTAGGTTTCACTGGAGATTTGTGACTCCGTCTTCGACAAGAATGATGAAATACATGGCTCGACACCTGTTTTACTATGATTTTTACTTGTTAAATCAATATCGACTCATTGTACTCTCCATGTACGTTGCACGCACAGTCGAGCGTGTACAGCGCCACACATTCCATTGACTTATATTGCAGAGACGTTTAATATTCATCTGTCACATCTTTCTCACTTTGTGAAATTCTTTGGGGTGCTTTCTGACGAAACCGTCATCTTCGGCTGTTGTTACTGTGGATATAATCCAATGTTTGTTTATCTTTGCCATTACTCTCCTTTTGTATTAACACCACTAGCACTGAGGTACTGTTGTGAGTTACTCGTCGAATAAGCAGTTCGATCATAGTGTGTGTGTGTGTGTGTGTGTGTGTGTGTGTGTGTGTGTGTGTGTAGTGAAAGCCAAGATCGCTTCATCTGAAGACCTTTATTCCTCTTACTAGTTTCGACAGAATCATGCAGTGATCTTTAGATTGGTATTACACTTTGGGTATATGTTCACATAAATGTGTCGTCGACATTTTTAGAACCAAGTGTAAATACATTAAAGGAAACTGCACATGGTTTGTCATTTATAAAACAGAGTTCTCCCAGATGAGCTGTCAGACGAATAAATGTTAAAAGTACAACAGCCACAGCACCAGCGGAGTTAAAACTACACTTCATGTCGACGACTTCACGCTCAGTCCACGTGAGATCGGCGATATGGTGTGTAGTTTTAACTCTATTGCCACTACTGATGTTGTACTTTTATCTTATATTCATTTTACAACCCAACTAGGAGTATTTTATTTTATAAATGACAAACCATGTTGAGTTTTTAATGTATTTACACTTAGTTCTCAAATTGTCGACGACATGTGCCTGTGAACATATATGCGAAATGGAATGCCAATCTGAAGATGACAGCAAGATTATGTCTACACTATTTATTGAAATAAATGTCTTCATATCAAGCGCTTGGCTTTCACTATATATCTTGCCAAAAACATGTGTACAGTTCAACAACACTCCGTAGCCTCACGCTGTACTCATCATTGGATACATCCAGTCTCCTCTCCTGTTGCCATTAGCAGTCACAGTTGCGGCTGAGTTAGGAACGGAGTTTCCTTGCCCCTTGATGTTAATGGAGATAAGGAATTTTATAATATGTAGAACCACTCAGAAAACTCCACAAGGTGTGTAAGTAGGCTGTTTAGGTTTTTATTTTGGTAACGACACGTAGCGGTCTGTATGAAAATCACTGACTGTGCTGTGTGCAGTCTGTGGCTGGTTGACATTGTTGAAATATTCGCTATTGTAGTGTTGGGCAGTTGTATGTGAACAGCGCGTAGCGTTGCATAGTTGGAGGTGTGCCGCCAGCAGTGGTGGATGTGGGGAGAGAGATGGCAGAATTTTGAGAGCGGACGATCTGGACGTTTTTCCATCTGAAAGAGTAAATTTGTAATATTGGATATTGAATAATGAACACTGTTAAGGTAAATACATTGTTTGTTCTCTATCAAAATCTTTCATTTGCTAACTATGCCTATTAGTAGCTAGTGCCTTCAGTAGTTAGAATCTTTTATTTGGCTGGCAGTATTGGCGCTCGCTGTATTGCAGTAGTTCGAGTAACGAAAATTTTTGTGAGGTAAGCGATTCGTGAAAGGTATAGATTAATGTTAGTCAGGGCCATTCTTTTGTAGAGATTATTGAAAGTCAGATTGCGTTGCGCTAAAAATATTGTGTGTCAGTTTAGTGTTGATCAGAATAAGTAAAGAGAGAGATGTCTGAGGACGTTCAGTTTTGCTCAGTTGTTTCAAAATCAAAAAACGTAAGAGGTTTATCAGCACAGTCATTCATTAATTTTTCTAAGGAGACGATTCAGGTTATACAAAATAAACAAGCAGCAATAAACATTCAGACAGCGCCTATTGTAACTGGTCAGGTTCAGCTGGATTGTATCCTGCAAAGAAGAATGCAAAATGTACGTCTAAATAACAATCACAGGCAACCTAATTAAATGAAGCGAACATACAATTTCCTTCTGAGCTGAAACATGTCCACCTATTTGAGAAACAGAATGAAGACATCTTCGTAAATGCCTTTGGCACTTCATGGTCTGACTGTGAATGGATGGTTGTAGAAGACAAAGAATTATTCGTGGTAGTGCAAAATATCATAAAGTCCGTTCATGCGAAACATTTTAATCAATTGATGCTTCAGGTTTGTAATACAGGTATATGTGCCATTTTTATTGCATAGTTTACTTGCGGACGTTAGAATATCACAGCGTTATTGTTCATTGTAAGTGCACAGCAGTATGTGAATGTTTCCTGTTGTTTCTCCACTCTAAGCAAAAGTTGTATGCATATTTTGTTGACTGCGCACAATTTAAACCTGTCAACAGTACATAAGGTAGAGACAAAATTGCATTAACAGAGTTAACAAGTTCAAAAGAAACTGAAGTTACTTCCTTTAAATTATACTGATGTATAATATGTGATGAAACCAGTTGTTACCGGCAGTTGTAGTAGAGGCTATGGTTCGTACGCCGATCACATTCATTTGCATAAACCATTCAGCACTGCCTACTAGAGGGTGGGGAAAATGAAAGTGGCTCTGGGAACAGACCTCCAGCATACAGGGAAACCTGACTATAGCAGATGTTGAAAGATCATCTATCTCTTGGCACTTTTGGGTCGTCGTGAGCAAGTTGCCGAAGTTGAAGCTGGACTGCTGGAATTTCTTTAGTCTCATGCGACATATTCTGCTACAGCTCTTGAAGATTACAAGGGTTGTTGAGGTATGCCTTAGCCCTGATGGCTCCCAACATAAAGTAATCGCACACTTACACATCAGGTGACCTGGGTGGCCTGCTTGGGCCACAACCAGATTGACTTATGCCAACAACTCTGTCAGGCGTCAACATTGTGTAAATGTCTCTAAGCTTCGGACGGTTGTATTAGCAGTTGCTCCACCCTATTGGAAGTACCTGTTGGTGTTTTTCTCATCCTTTAATGTTGCCACTCATCCGGACCTATTTTATTTGTCCCACTACACTGCAGATATGACGAGTAATAACCCGAGTTTTAAATGTACAGAGGTAGCAAATCGCATGGAGTGGTTCACTCAACGGTTGTATGCCATCACTGAGAGTGTGAACGACTTCTTATTGCAAAATAAAACGATCCAAATAACATTTGATGAAGAATTAAGGTCCCGCTGGGATGAGATTATCACATTTGTAGGGAAACGTGATGAAGGCTATATTAAACTCAGAAACTACTGTCATTTCACAGGCGTGTACCAAGGTACAACACATCTCAGTTACAACGAAGATCATATCTCACTTAAGCAGTGGCTGTCGTATTCCTCAACCAGAGCACTTGCGATGGACCTGTCTTAGTGAAAAAAATTAGCGGTCAAAAGTCGTATAGTGATGAAAAGCTCAAATTAAATTCAGGTTGCGTACTCCTCTTCAACCTAACAGGGAAAAACATAAATCTTGAGCGAAAAGTATTGCAGTATTACACCAAGAACAGCAGTGTAATACAAATTTCCAGTTTTCCGATTAACTAAATTTCATAACGTACAAACTCAAAAACCGCGCATCGTACCTGAAATGAGATGAACTCAAAGTAATGGTAACATGTTTTGCAGCCGAGTGAGAGTCTTGTGTAACTGATCAGAACTGATCTGACGGGAACTTTTCTGTATGAGTGAGCAATGATTCGTTTTTACTGCAAGATCACTTACTCTTATCTGAAACCTTTAACCCTCAAACGGCCACGTTATTTGCTATGAATTGAAATTACTCGTTGTTGCATTGCTGGCTATACCACCCATCTGAAAGTGGAGTGGGGGTGTGTCTGTGCGTGTGGGGGGGGGGGTCATGTGTCATCTTCATTACTGATGGATTCGCAGCGATCACACGTTGACAGTAATTTCAACCTGTTTTTGTGCGTGCTGTGTTTGGCATACAGCGTCAGCCACACGACCGGTAATGTACAAATGTTTAATTTTTTGTGTTATTTATACCCTCCACTCTCTGTGTTCAGATCTTTCATAATCAATTACATTTAATTTTTTACTTATACTGAAAGACGTATGTTTATTTTAATACACATATCATCAGAGTATATCTTACCTGCACTGAAGACGTTGTGAACTACATGTAGACATCTAAGAGTTCTTACTGTATTAATCGATTCAGGATTAGGTTACTTATTGCTCTTTCTATTTTTAGGACATAGGATTCTGCTGTATGCACTTTATTATTAACACCCGCAAATAATGCGATTGGCGTAACCTTCTGAACAAGGGCACTAAATGCCTGCAACCGATAAAGAAGTTAAATTTCTTTTATGAAGCTGGTTGTTTATTATTTCATTGGAAGTAGATAAATGGTGGCAGAGGACCCAGGCCTTTCTGTCTTGGTGTACCCTACATAAGAGGAACAAATTTGCCGCCGAATCTGTGGGCAAAAGGTCCCATTTGCTGCTGAAAGTTCTCAGCACAAGCTTCGAGACTTTTTTGAAAACTGTCGGTGAAAACGGGCGACCAGGATACCTGCAGGGCGCGCGTTTGACAGGAGCCGATTGTACTGTTGTGATGCGCCTGGATGCTAGGCCTGTGATTGGCCGGAATATGCTCCAAATTATGCGCCAACTCAGGGGGTGGAGGAGCCAACATTAGACAGTTAAGGACGTGACGAACGGCATTCTGGACTTGTTGAAGATGCTACTGGTTATTGGGGACAAGCTGAGCAGCTGTAAAACGAGACAATGACAGTGAGACTCAGTGCAGCTGCTTTTTGGTCTACTGTTTAGGTCGCGATCGTAGTGCGTTAGTAGTCATAGTTCCGTGCAGCAGACATTTTACGAATTACTGAATCCTTGTCACATGTTTCGGAAAGTAAATTCTCAAACTTTCTCTCGCCTGCTCTCCAGCGGAGAAAAGGGGTTAACGAAATTGTACATTTATCTGCACCGCGAATCTGTGTGAATGTGTAATAGTAACTTCCACTCTTGTTCTTTGCCCACAGCAACGCCTATCTCTGTTGCAGCATGTTGGATCACCACAAGCCTTCAAACTTCTTTCCCTTGTTCCCATGGAGGTAACCGCTTCCCCTCCCCTATTATGCTGATCACTTTGTTAAGCTACTGTCAAGTCTTCATTTCATAAGGAACAGTGGCATTTATGAACATTGTTTGATATGCAATTCTCATTACCTTCACGTAACAGCAACAATAAATCCAAGTATCCCAGGTCATTTTCAGGTGAATGTGTGAGATTTTTAAATAGTTTTCATAACGAAACTATGTCTTGATATTAGGCAGAAAATAGAAAGACATTCAGTTCAAATGTAATTTACATCAGCGACAAGGTGTAATCAGTAGTATCATTGTGCGATACCGACTTTAATTTTCCTGATAACAATCCCATAACGTGGAGTTACCAAATACGTTTCCCCGAAATTCCCTCACCAAAGAAGATGAAGTAAGTATTCCCGATTTCGAATCATGAACAGGTGCCAAAATGTGTAACTAATTTCAGGATATGGCGCCATAACAGCCCATACTTATCAGTGATACACAGCCGCTTGCTCAAAGAAAGATCTTCATCTAAAGGCTGGAAATTTACAAAGGTCACACCAATACTCAAGAAAGGAGAAGGGTGTAATTCGCTGAATTACAGACCCTTGTTCCTGACATCGATTTGCATTAAGATTCTGGAAAGTATACTGTGTTTTAACATTGACGATTGATTGACACATGGGCAGCATGCTGTTATAAATTATCTTTTTGTGCAACACAATTACTCTTTATTCGTATGAAATACAGGTAACGTGTGCTATCGAAAGCGGACCTTAAATACATTCCATACGTCTAGATTTCCAGGAGACTTACGATACTTATTCCTCACAAAAAGGAAGAAAGATTAGGGTTTAACGTCTAGTTGAAATCGAGGACCTAAAAAACAAAGTAGGGATTCGGAATGTTCCATGGATTGGGGAGGAAATCGATTGTGCCCTTACAAAGAAACCATTCCAGCATTTGCCTGGAGCGATTTAGGAAAATCTTGGAAGACCTACATCTAATTCACCGGACGGATGTTTTGACCATAGGCATTTCGAACTCGAGTCCCGTGTACTGATCTCGAGCGGCTTCTCAGCTGCATGCCTATTCAGTATTGTCTCTGTTGTGACACTGTATTTGTTATTGCTTTTCAGAAACTTAACAGTTCATGTTATCTGTCAGAAAGCCTAAATTAAATCGAAAGTGATGTTTCGCTTTCCACAAGGACGTTTTGTAGGTGCTCTACAACTCCTAATTTATATAGATGACTTAGCAGCACCCCTCTTACATTGTTTCGAGGTGATACTGTCATATACCGTCTACTGAAGTCATCAGAATATCAAAGCCCAATGCAGAGTGATTTAGATAAGGTATCACTTTCGTGCGAGAAGAGGCAATAGACTCGGAATAATGAAAAGTGTCAGGTCATCCACATGAGTACTAAAAGTAATCCGTAAAATCTCGACTACATGATAAATCACACAAATCTAAAGGCCATCAGCTCAATTAAATACATAGGGATTACAATTACGATCTAATTAAACTGGAACAATCACATAGATAATGTGGCGGGATAGGAGAATCAAGACTGGGTTTTATTGGCAGAACAGTTACAAGATTTAACAAATCCATTAAAAAGACTGCATGTATCACAGTTGTCGGTCCTCTGATAGAGTTTTTCTGTGTGGTGTGCCATCCTTAGGAGAGATGGTCGATGAAGGACATCCAAACAGTTTAAAGAAGGGCAGCTCGTTTTGTGCTATCGCGAAGGAGGGAGAGCGTGTCATGCACAGTATCGCAATTTGGGGTAACAGTCACTGATACAAAGGTGTTCTCCGCTGTGACGAGATATTTTTCCACGAAATATCAGTAATCAACTTTCTCCTCTATATAAGGAAATATTTTCTTGATGCTCAGCTGCTTATGGAGGAATCATCATTGTAATAAAATAAGACAGGTCAGAGCTTGCACGGAAATATTTGCGTGTCCGTTTTTCATGTGCAGTCCTCGAGAGTGGACTGGTAGAGAAATAGTTTGAATATTATTCAATAAACCTGCTGCTAGGCACTTAATATGAATTAAATAATAGACATGTAGATTTTGATTCATTTTAATATCATTGAATATAAAAATGTTATCTGATAATCTAAATGTTTTGAGTGTAGAATCATTGAATGAAAATGTAAAGCACAATGACTGCAAGAACATTAACATTTTTGTAATAGATTCTACATGTACAGATTTTTACACCCACTTCTTCTATGATTCTTTGTCCGCACTTCATGGAACACAATATAAGCAAGATAACTTGCATTTGTCTCAGCTTACCAGATACCAATTAAATTCTCATAAGAGTGTTACTTAGCACTTTGCTTAGTATCATGATTAACATAATTTTTCCATCACAGTTCTCTTTAACTTCATTAATGAGTACACTAAACAACAAGCCCGCTTTGTAAGTGTGTACCAGAAAAATCTTGGGGTACCGAATATTGATTTACTCACATAAGGCTTACAATGTTCTATTTCATACCATAATCGAGTAACAGAGTTTTTAATGTAATATCAGTTCAGTTCTGAATTGCTTTAGATAATGGAATGTTATCATCTGAATAACTTTCGCTTGTCTATCTACATTTTTCTGTATGGCGGTATAGAAGGTGCCAATTTATATCACGCACCTGGCTGTAACTTTCAGTGTTCTCTTGTGCTGAAGTTAGAAATATAGCCAAGTATGATAGCAATGTTGACGAAACAGTATCTAGCTTAGAAACAATAAATATAAAAGTCATCTCACTATAATAAGGAAACACCTTCGCAGTACTTCCAGCTCTGAGACTAAACTCTAGATGCCTATGCCTACATTACTTTCGTTAAATCTGACATGCTGCTTCTTTAACTTATCTTTTTTTCAAGCGTCGACGGTCCATTGATGATATCCAGTGTATGTGAATTCTTGGGTCATAGAAATCGTAATGTTCTCAAATACACGGTTTTTCATAAGTTTGTATGGCGTGTTAGAAGATGACCGCGCATAAAATACAAGAGATTTATCTCTGTAAGATCAGAGTAACTGCAGAGTCCACAGGTCCAATGATGGTATTGTACCAAACATCAGGCAAAATCTCCAACATAGAAAACAATTATTCATGTGTGGTTCCGAATGCTGCACGAGGTTGGCAACTTATGTGGTTAGAGGAGAGCAGTACGGCCAGTATCGTCATCAAGAATGAGGAGTGTGAAAGGGAATAATCGATGACTAATGCTGGCAGACCACTGTAGATAACGGAGTCAACCGTCTGGCGCTTTCTACCTAAATATTTGCTTGTAAAGCTATACTGACTATAGTTGCTATACATACTGACTGCAGGGGACAATGGGCTTCGTTTTGCAGTGACTATCAGTCATCAGTTTTCAGTGACTAAGCAATGTTCTATGTGCCTGTAAAAGTGAATCGTCATAATGTACGTATCTACGGCTCAGAATATCCAACCAGATTTGGGAACACATTCGCCATTCGCCTAAAGTCTATTGCAGCACGTTCACTTCAAAAGTTTATGGCCAGTTTCCTTTACGGATACAACAGTGACTGGTTTCGTGTACATGGGTTTCTTGCAGCAGTGGCCTACCCACAACTATAGTTATCCTGCTGAGACTTCATTTTGCAACAAGATGGTGCTCCAACATATCTTCTTTCACGTGTTTATCACTACCTCAATGGCGAAACACGTCAGCGTTGGATTGCACGTGATTCCCACCCTATTCTCCTGTTCTTCAGTGCTCCCTACGAGAACATGGTTTACTCCATGTGATTTCTTCTGATAGGGTTATATGAAAGATCGTGTGTTCCTGTCTCCACTGCAACTTAATCAGAAAGAGCTGGAAGGAAGGAATAGTAATGCGCTCGCTGATATCGACAAGAATTGTTGAAAATGAATAAGACAGGAGTCTGACTATCTTCTTGACGTTTATCACTTCTCAAGAGGCGCCCACATTCAGCACTTATATTGTGTATTAAAAACTAGGAAAAATGATCTGTACGCTAATATGTGTCTATTTTCCAATGTCTTACAGTTTTCACGTCGTCACCTCCTGAAAGCCGGAGTTTCTTTTGAATAACACTGTATTAACAAAGAAATTCTTAAATTTGAAACAGTGACATTCGATATGATTGGGTTAGTAGTAGACAATATTCTAATTATAAATGCAGCAGCATCTAAATCTTGAGCTCTATCAGAAATAAAGGCCAATAATGCTCTCCGTGTACAGGTTTCAACAAACTGCCCACATTACGACATTGTGTTATCGTTTCCATTTTTAAGTGTGAACGAAATCTTTCATTACCCGCCGATTGCATTAAATGTTTTTAAAGTGAGAAGTTTCAGTTCAACAGTAACCATCCTCAAATATCGACAATGACTTGATCATGTCCACACCAAACAAGAAAATTTACGAGATTAAAACAATGAAGATGGGCAGTAAAAAATTTATTTTACAACCACTGATTGAGGACCTTCTACAAGAACTTTACGTCAGTTTTTTTTATAAATTTCTCACATGTATCCAGTGAAACCCCCCCATGAACCATTTACCTTGCCGTTGGTGGGGAGGCTTGCGTGCCTCAGCGATACAGATTGCCGTACCGTAGGTGCAACCACAACGGAGGGGTATCTGTTGAGAGGCCAGACAAACGTGTGGTTCCTGAAGAGGGGTAGCAGCCTTTTCAGTAGTTGCAAGGGCAACAGTCTGGATGATTGACTGATCTGGCCTTGTAACAATAACCAAAACGGCCTTGCTGTGCTGGTACTGCGAACGGCTGAAAGCAAGGGGAAACTACAGCCGTAATTTTTCCCGAGGGCATGCAGCTTTACTGTATGATTACGTGATGATGGCGTCCTCTTGGGTAAAATATTCCGGAGGTAAAATAGTCCCCCATTCGGATCTCCGGGCGGAGACTACTCAAGAGGATGTCGTTATCAGGAGAAAGAAAACTGGCGTTCTACGGATCGGAGCGTGAAATGTCAGATCCCTTAATCGGGCAGGTAGGTTAGAAAATTTAAAAAGGGAAATGGATAGGTTGAAGTTAGATATAGTGGGAATTAGTGAAGTTCGGTGGCAGGTGGAACAAGACTTCTGGTCAGGTGACTACAGGGTTATAAACACAAAATCAAATAGGGGTAATGCAGGAGTAGGTTTAATAATGAATAGGAAAATAGGAATGCGGGTAAGCTACTACAAACAGCATAGTGAACGCATTATTGTGGCCACGATAGATACGAAGCCCACACCTACTACAGTAGTACAAGTTTATAAGCCAACTAGCTCTGCAGATGACGAAGAAATTGAAGAAATGTATGATGAAATAAAAGAAATTATTCAGATTGTGAAGGGAGACGAAAATTTAATAGTCATGGGTGACTGGAATTCGAGTGTAGGAAAAGGGAGAGAAGGAAACATAGTAGGTGAATATGGATTGGGGGACAGAAATGAAAGAGGAAGCCGCCTGGTAGAATTTTGCACAGAGCACAACATAATCATAGCTAACACTTGGTTTAAGAATCATGAAAGAAGGTTGTATACATGGAAGAACCATGGAGATACTAAAAGGCATCAGATAGATTATATAATGGTAAGACAGAGATTTAGGAACCAGGTTTTAAATTGTAAGACATTTCCAGGGGCAGATGTGGACTCTGACCACAATCTATTGGTTATGACCTGTAGATGAAAACTGAAGAAACTGCAAAAAGGTGGGAATTTAAGGAGATGGGACCTGGATAAACTAAAAGAACCAAAGGTTGTACAGAGATTCAGGGAGAGCATAAGGGAGCAATTGACAGGAATGGGGGAAATAAATACAGTAGAAGAAGAATGGGTAGCTTTGAGGGATGAAGTAGTGAAGGCAGCAGAGGATCAAGTAGGTAAAAAGACGAGGGCTAGTAGAAATCCTTGGGTAACAGAAGAAATATTGAATTTGATTGATGCAAGGAGAAAATATAAAAATGCAGTAAGTGAAACAGGCAAAAAGGAATACAAACGTCTCAAAAATGAGATCGACAGGAAGTGCAAAATGGCTAAGCAGGAATGGCTAGAGGACAAATGTAAGGATGTAGAGGCCTATCTCACTAGGGGTAAGATAGATACCGCCTACAGGAAAATTAAAGAGACCTTAGGAGAAAGGAGAAACACTTGTATGAATATCAAGAGCTCAGATGGAAACCCAGTTCTAAGCAAAGAAGGGAAAGCAGAAAGGTGGAAGGAGTATATAGAGGGTCTATACAAGGGCGATGTACTTGAGGACAATATTATGGAAATGGAAGAGGATGTAGATGAAGATGAAATGGGAGATACGATACTGCGTGAAGAGTTTGACAGAGCACTGAAAGACCTGAGTCGAAACAAGGCCCCCGGAGTAGACAATATTCCATTGGAACTACTGACGGCCGTGGGAGAGCCAGTCCTGACAAAACTCTACCATCTGGTGAGCAAGATGTATGAAACAGGCGAAATACCCTCAGACTTCAAGAAGAATATAATAATTCCAATCCCAAAGAAAGCAGGTGTTGACAGATGTGAAAATTACCGAACTATCAGCTTAATAAGTCACAGCTGCAAAATACTAACACGAATTCTTTACAGACGAATGGAAAAACTAGTAGAAGCCAACCTCGGGGAAGATCAGTTTGGATTCCGTAGAAACACTGGAACACGTGAGGCAATACTGACCTTACGACTTATCTTAGAGGAAAGATTAAGGAAAGGCAAACCTACGTTTCTAGCATTTGTAGGCTTAGAGAAAGCTTTTGACAATGTTGACTGGAATACTCTCTTTCAAATTCTAAAGGTGGCAGGGGTAAAATACAGGGAGCGAAAGGCTATTACAATTTGTACAGAAACCAGATGGCAGTTATAAGAGTCGAGGGACATGAAAGGGAAGCAGTTGTTGGGAAGGGAGTAAGACAGGGTTGTAGCCTCTCCCCGATGTTGTTCAATCTGTATATTGAGCAAGCTGTAAAGGAAACAAATGAAAAATTCGGAGTAGGTATTAAAATTCATGGAGAAGAAATAAAAACCTTGAGGTTCGCCGATGACATTGTAATTCTGTCAGAGACAGCAAAGGACTTGGAAGAGCAGTTGAATGGAATGGACAGTGTCTTGAAAGGAAGATATAAGATGAACATTAACAAAAGCAAGACAAGGATAATGGAATGTAGTCTAATTAAGTCGGGTGATGCTGAGGGAATTAGATTAGGAAATGAGGCACTTAAAGTAGGAAAGGAGTTTTGCTATTTGGGGAGCAAAATAACTGATGATGGTCGAAGTAGAGAGGATATAAAATGTAGGCTGGCAATGGCAAGGAAAGCGTTTCTGAAGAAGAGAAATTTGTTAACATCCAGTATTGATTTAAGTGTCAGGAAGCCATTTCTGAAAGTATTCGTATGGAGTGTAGCCATGTATGGAAGTGAAACATGGACGATAAATAGTTTGGACAAGAAGAGAATAGAAGCTTTCGAAATGTGGTGCTACAGAAGAATGCTTAAGATTAGATGGATAGATCACATAACTAATGAGGAAGTATTGAATAGGATTGGGGAGAAGAGAAGTTTGTGGCACAACTTGACCAGAAGAAGGGATCGGTTGGTAGGACATGTTCTGAGGCATCAAGGGATCACCAATTTAGTATTGGAGGGCAGCGTGGAGGGTAAAAATCGTAGAGGGAGACCAAGAGATGAATACACTAAGCAGATTCAGAAGGATGTAGGTTGCAGTAGGTACTGGGAGATGAAAAAGCTTGCACAGGATAGAGTAGCATGGAGAGCTGCATCAAACCAGTCTCAGGACTGAAGACCACAACAACAACAATCCAGTGAAAACGTCATAGGTTTATCCCTTTATGGTCAATAAATACAAACTTTCCATAACACTGAAATACAGTTCACTTATCTCAATAAGAATATAGGTCAGTGTTAGAAATGAAGTAAACATTAAACGTGCAGTATTACTAATACGTACTCTATAGGATAAGATTATGCAATGCATTCTTAAGTTTACTGTGTTCGTTCAGGTGGACTGCATTATCATCTCTGAAGATACTACATACTGCCACTTAGCATATAAAGTTTGCTGGACATACAGTCTTACTTGTGGAGAGATGGGAAACATTTTCTGAGCGTCTCCTCAAACAGAAAATAAAAGATAATAACCTTAGGGTCATTATCGCAACTGAATACGGTAAAATTTGTTACTAATTAAACACACTTCCTCTCACTATAGGGGCAAGGAACAATATAGCACTAAGTTCTAATTAACAGCTCAAGGCATGTAACAGTTACCCTAGTTGTCACATCAGAGCCTTTTTAAACTGGTGGTCTGTGGCTTTGTACTTAGGCGCTGTTGATAGTACTGATAGACGAATAACTGCAGTGAGAACACGACGTGCCTGGTTAGGGCAGCTATTTACCAGGGCTTGAGTCCTGCTCATTTGGGACAGTCAAGGCCTAGGGACTGCAGTTCTAGTACCAGCGCCAGTGACCATATCTGACCTCCAGAGGGCGCTTATGCAGTATTGAGGAGCGTTACGGTAGGTCATGCTTTATGGTATGATCTACAATAGTGGGAGACGTTGCTCTTCCAGCATTGCCAAGCCGGGCCATCAGGCATAGTATTGGTTTTCCATATTGCACCATAGGATGTACGCAACACACAGCAAGAGCTGCTTACGGTCAATGACCTATCTCCTGCGTCCCTAGTATCAGTGTCATATCATTATGTGCCACGATGTTATCAGGGTAACATTCCACTCGCTCTCCAATGTCATACCTCATGTGGATTCATGGCTCTCGAAAGATTCTTAACTTACGTACATGAATACTTCAATGCTTTCTTTATAAACTATATACAGATTCATGTCGGCGCCTGATCGTGCAGTAAGAGGAAATACAACCTATTTTGCACATTATTATTGCATAATGTGCAAAAAGGTGGGAATTTAAGGAGATGGGACCTAGATAAACTGAAAGAACCAGAGGTTGCACAGTGTTTCAGGGAAAGCATAAGGGAACAATTGTCAGGAATGGGGGAAAGAAATACAGTAGAAGAAGAATGGGTAGCTTTGAGGGATGAAGTAGTGAAGGCAGCAGAGGATCAAGTAGGTAAAAAGACGAGGGCTAGTTGAAATCCTTGGGTAACAGAAGAAATATTGAATTTAATTGATGAAAGGAGAAAATATAAAAATGCAATAAATGAAGCAGGCAAAAAGGAATACAAACGTCTCAAAAATGAGATCAACAGGAAGTGCAAAATGGCTAAGCAGGGATGGCTAGAGGACAAATGTAATGGTGTAGAGGCTTATCTCACTAGGGGTAAGATAGATACTACCTACAGGAAAATTAAAGAGACCTTTGGAGATGAGAGAACCACTTGTATGAACATCAAGAGCTCAGATGGAAACCCAGTTCTAAGCAATGAAGGAAAAGCAGAAAGGTGTAAGGAGTATATAGAGGGTCTATACAAGGGCGATGTACTTGAGAACAATATTATGGAAATGGAAGAGGATGTAGATGAAGATGAAATGGGAGATACGATACTGCGTGAAAAGTTTGACAGAACACTGGAGGACCTGAGTCGAAACAAGGCCTCCGGAGTAGACAACATTCCATTGGAACTACTGACGGCCTTGGGAGAGCCAGTCCTGACAAAACTTAACCATTTAGTGAGCAAGATGTATGAGACAGGCGAAATACCCTCAGACTTCAAGAAAAATATAATAATTCCAATCCCAAAGAAAGCAGGTGTTGACAGATGTGCAAATCATCGAACAATCAGTTCAATAAGCCACAGCTGCAAAATACTAACACGAATTCTTTACAGACGAATGGAAAACTAGTAGAAGCCGCCCTCGGGGAAGATCAGTTTCGATTCCGTAGAAATACTGGAACACGTGAGGCAATACTAACCTTACGACTTATCTTAGAAGAAAAAGGAAAGGCAAACCTATGTTTCTAGCATTTGTAGACTTAGAGAAAGCTTTTGACAATGTTGACTGGAATACTCTCTTTCAAATTCTAAAATACAGGGAACGAAAGGCTATTTACAATTTGTACAGAAACCAGATGGCAGTTATAAGAGTAGAGGGACACGAAAGGGAAGCAGTGGTTGGGAAGGGAGTAAGACAGGGTTGTAGCCTCTCCCCAATGTTATTCAATCTGTATACTGAGCAAGCAGTAAAGGAAACAAAAGAAAAATTCGGAGTTGGTA
The DNA here is from genome assembly GCF_021461385.2 of Schistocerca piceifrons. Taxonomy (NCBI): domain Eukaryota; kingdom Metazoa; phylum Arthropoda; class Insecta; order Orthoptera; family Acrididae; genus Schistocerca; species Schistocerca piceifrons. The sequence continues at coordinate 285,837,936 of NC_060144.1, read as the reverse complement.
TTAAAATCCATGGAGAAGAAATAAAAACTTTGAGGTTCGCCGATGACATTGTAATTCTGTCAGAGACAGCAAAGGACTTGGAAGAGCAGTTTAATGAAATGGACAGTGTCTTGAAAGGAGGATATAAGATGAACATCAACAAAAGCAAAACGAGGATAATGGAATGTAGTCGAATTAAGTCGGCTCATGCTGAGGGAATTAGATTAGGAAATGAGACACTTAAAGTAGTAAAGGAGTTTTGCTATTTGCGGATCAAAATAAATGATGGTGGTCGAAGTAGAGAGGATATAAAATGTAGACTGGCAATGGTAAGGAAAGCGTTTCTGAAGAAGAGAAATTTGTTAACATCGAGTATAGATTTACGTGTCAGGAAGTCATTTATGAAAGTATTTGTATGGAGTGTAGCCATGTATGGAAGTGAAACATGGACATAAATAATGTGGACAAGAAGAGAGTAGAAGCTTTCGAAATGTGGTGCTACAGAAGAATGCTGAAGATTAGGTGGGTCGATCACATAAATAAAGAGGGGGTACTGAATAGAATTGGGGAGAATGGGAGTTTTTGGCACAACTTGACTAGAAGAAGGGATCGGTTGGTAGGACATGTTCTGAGGCATCAAGTGATCACCAATTTAGTATTGGAGGGTAGCGTGGAGGGTAAAAATCGTAGAGGGAGACCAAGAGATGAATACACTAAACAGAATCAGAACGTTGAAGGTTGCAGTAGATACTGGGAGATGAAGATGCTTGCACAGGAGAGAGTAGCATGGAGAGCTGCATCAAACCAGTCTCAGGGCAGAAGACCACAACATCAACAACAACAACATGTGCAAAGTAATACAAAATAGACTATATTGTGCCATTTATTAATTAATGATTTATTGGTTATAATATAAAATCTGTCGTTTTGATGAATTCTGATACGATTCATTTTCTGTGTCATTAATTAGTTTTCAAGCCACTGCTGTCTTATACTCAGACGGAAGCGTTGGGCAACACTGAGTAATTGTGAAGCCAACTGTAACGGCTCCATGTGAGCCGCTACATGGCTTGATACTAGAGTAACATGCTCCAAACACCTCTTCCGACCCTCAGGAATTTTTTTATCCGGAATTATGTTATATTATCACATTTAGGATAGTCTACAAACTTGAATGCGTGTCGTCTGCTATCGTATGCGTGGGCTGTCTGCTGTGGGTTCTGTGAATGTATAGATGCAGTTTAGCCAACCATTGTATCAAGTAGAGTGCGACTGCACTGGACCAGAGAGAATTAAGTTCCCCACACGCTAGCAGGCACCGTTAGATTGTCAAATAGCCATTGTGCAGACATTCTGAGCCCTTCCGGCCACTGTGTGTGGACCCCGGAGGAGGGGAGAGGGTTAGGCATTCCCTGCTGAGATTCTGGCGAGAGTAGACGCTCTGCGTGATGGCTCCTTTAGTCATATTAGTTAGGAGAGGTAGTTAGGTTGCATAAAACTGCTATTTTCTTCTGGTATCACCGATGACGGGTCAGCATTTCATACAACCGTAGTATTAATTAAAGTGTGTGATCAATGAGCTATTTTCATGACTTTATTAAATAAAATGTTGTCGTTACATAAAATTCTTAACTTTTTATCACAGCAACTTCTTATGTTCGTTACCATTCTAAGTTGTTCAAACATTCAACTTAAAGACAACCAATAATCGAAAATTTCCTTGTGACATTTTCTCATGCAAACGGTCGTAGGCGTATTTTACGAAAGATACAGATGCCATTTTCAAGCTAAGGATGCCCGCGAAGGCTTTGCGGAAAGCAAGTATCATGCATAATGGCGACGGATCTCGTTCAATTTAGGAAAGCTTTTGTGAAGCTGTGAGATTACTAGGATGTAATAATAAATGGTTAAAGTTACAGAGGTGTCACAGCTCCAATTTGTGAATAATCAAAGTTGCAAATACTGCATTGCATATACCGCGTTTATTTGTGATTTTATCTGTGTGATTTTGGAGGCAATTTCCTTTTTGTGTTTATTAATGTATTTTGGGGAATTTAAAATTACATCGCGTGTGACAATAAATGTGTTAGGCTGTGTGTAACGATTGTGTTAGTTTGCGTGTAATTACAGCTTGCGCTAGGCCACGAAAATTAATTCGTCGTGATTCCAGTAGTCAAGGGAGGGAATTTGTTTTTCCGTTGAAAAAAATGGTTCAGATGGCTCTGAGCACTATGGGACTCAACTGCTGAGGCCATTAGTCCCCTAGAACTTAGAACTAGTTAAACCTAACTAACCTAAGGACGTCACAAAGATCAATGCCCGAGGCAGGATTCGAACCTGCGACCGTAGCGGTCTTGCGGTTCCAGACTGCAGCGCCTTTAACCGCACGGCCACTTCGGCCGGCCTGTTTTTCCGTGAGCGAAGCTCTGTTAACTACGTACTTCGTGGGAATCCCAGTATCCAAAATGGAAACACGTGGTCGCTCGAGGAGCGGTGCAAGGATAAATAGGCCAATCGCAGAGGAAGTTACCTCTAATCAGGTAGCCGCGGAAAGAGAGGAGACAGGCGCGGGTGAGACAAGCAACGGGACTATCCCCGATTTCAGTTGCGCTGCGACAAATCTGAACTTAGAAAATGTGCAGGCTGTCTCCCCGACCGGTAACGGGACTTCAAACCGAATCACGAGCGTGGACGAAACCGAGAAAAAAGCGAGTAGACTAAGTACAAAAATGGCTCTGAGCACTATGGGACTTAACATCTGTGGTCATCAGTCCCCTAGAACTTAGAAGTACTTAAACCTAACTAACCTAAGGACATCACACACATCCATGCCCGAGGCAGGATTCGAACCAGCGAACGTAGCGGTCACGCGGTTCCAAACCGAAGCGCCTAGAACCGCACGGCCACACCGACCGGCTAACACAAACCCGAATAACACGTCGGTGGCTGAATTGGCCAGGATGATGAAAGAAAGGATGGCGAAACAGGAAGAAAGTATGACGAAACAGGAAGAAAATAATACGAAATTAAACTAAAAACTCGAGGACTTTATGCGTGGAGAAGGTAAGGAATTAAAATTCTAGGGCATCATGCCTGGAGTAAATGCGAGGTTTGAAGAAAATAAGGCGCTTCCTGAAGAGGTTCGAAAGGACGTTGTAAACGAGGTCAACGAAAAATTTGAACTAGTAGGTAGTAGACTAAGCGCTGTCGAAAAAGAACAGAAAAGAGTTCAGGTCGAAATGAAAAAACGTGGAGAAAATAGGAAAATGGTCTCCAAACATTAAGAGAAAGATGTAATAGCGAAAATAAAAAGGTGATAAAACGTATAAGCCGTAGGAGCAACTCAAAAAAGGTAGATACAAACACTAGAGCAGTAGTGGAACTTGAGGGAAAACTTGATTCAATAAAAGTGGTAATTAGGGAGAAAATAATGATGGCGAAAGAACAGTTAGAAAAACTCGCGGAAAAAGTTGCAGATATTACAATATCGGAGAGAAGGAAGAACGCTTCGTTGAAGACTGAAATAAATAATGAACAAATCAAATTATTAAGGAGATTTCAGGAAGGCCAATGCGAGGTCAACATGCGACAACGCGATGCTCAAGCGAGGTATGCGAACGCTTGGCTCACATGGAGAATCTTCTGTCGTACGGAACCGAAAAAGCAAATCACGTGCGCAAAGCCACACAAGGCAGTAGCGGGGGATGTGATTCCTTACATGACGAGGACTACGAAGAAACTAACGAGAGTAGGGATATAGGGAAATTTCGGGAAGGACACAGAAACCCTTGCATTGGTTCGTACAGGAGGGAAGCAGGAGGGTTTGATTACAAACTGTAAGGTTCCCTGGCAGCACACACACTGTTAATAAACTGAAATGACTTTTAATTGTACTATGTACGCCGCTATGAAGCAATTCGTAAGTACTGTAACTGTTTAACAAAATATATTATTTCATTTTGTATGAAAGACGTTGGTTATTATTGTAATATTTTCTATAACAATATCCTCAATGTATTTATGATTGTAATATTTCTATACTCATAATGTAATTACGAAATATGTTAATATCTGCGATGAAAAAATGTAAAATATAGCCACAGAGGAAAATAATGTTGTAAGATTACAAAGAGATATTAATAATTAGCAATAGTATAAATAGCACTACATAATGTGCATTCTTTGTCATCTTCCTTGAGAGCTGAGTGAGAGAGGAACCTGTGACGTAGCATTATATGCATGAGTAGACTTCTTTTGTCTGTATCTGTCTTTAGCCGCCATTAGAGGAGAAATTATAAAGGTGTGTAATTTTAATTATTGTTGTGGTCTAAATACATTATAATTTATCAAAATTGTGTATTACTAATATAAATTAGCTGGCCCATGTCATCTATAATATTTCTTTAAAGATTTTTCAGCACTTTCAGCGATTATCTTTGGTGTTGCAGGGCTGTGCCGCGACCGAACGATTTGCAACGCCAGCACATTTAAAAAACTGTTCCGCTATAAAATTAACCAAACCCGTAAATCGGGAGCAGGTAAAATTAGCAGTGAATTACAAATATTTTTCTTTTACAGTGATCCTGAGGCTGACTGAATTTATTACTGGTTTTACATTTGTGCATTCATAGATGGATAATTAAAGTTGAAGTTGTTAATCTGTTGGTTCTTTCAATTTCTTAAGCAAATAACTTAAATGTATAGTGAAGTGTGTTTTGTCAATGATAATTAAACGTTCAGGCCAGCTTGGCAATATTTAACCATTTTATGCTAACAGAGACAGTTTTGTGTTCCATAGCTAAAGCCGGGAAAGAATTCAGTAAATATTTAAAAACCCACTGCATTTAGAAAATGTGTGCCAGGCCGATATACGTAAAAAATTTAATTTCAATAATTTTCAGAGTCATAAATGTTATTAATCAGTTAGTTTGAATATATCAGCATGAGAGGGTTGCTAAAATTCACGTAATTTTAAATGTGCTTAATTCTGTCTAAATGAATTTTTATTACCACACGTAAAAAAAAGGGTTCTACAACAAAGTTCGTACTGAAAGTGCATACAACAAAAATATTCAAAGCAATTTCTTTCTCATTTTCTTTACATTATATATATATATATATATATATATATATATATATATATATATATATATTCATTAAAAAACACTTTCTCTCTGTGCAAATTTCGAAGTCTTCCGGAACTCGGTGAACAGGATACACCCAAATGCTTGGCTCGAAGAATACCAGTTTTGTCTACCACCCAATTGGCCGGATAAATATAAAATCGATTTATGTATGGGCATCTTGGAGCCAAACCCACTGTGCAAATGACAGCAGTAGTGTGCAACTGCATGACGGTACACGAGGACATCAAAATAGCTTTTTCAGTGTATTTCTCAAAAACAGATGTATCTCCATAAATAACCGATTTAAGTAGTGTTAAAGGTAAATCATATGATAAACAAATTATTGCATTCACGTTTATGACTGGAGACAAATAACAAAAGTTTAATTTTGAGTATGGGTTTATTTTTAAAAAAGTGTTGTTGTAGCTTAAGACACAAATAATGCATTGTAATTTAATGATTTTGATATTTTGCTAAGTGTTTATGACAATCTTTAGGAAATATCGCCTACTTATCAGTCAATAATACTAAATAAATCAAGTTTTATAATTGTATGATCAAACGGATCTGTTGAAACTGTTGTACTTGATGTGAAGTTAAATATGTCTGATGAAATAATTTAAAATATCCTTAATTGTTTATCAATATAATTTCATATCACTGTAAAGCTCAACATTAAGGATGATTATATCTACTGTATGAAGAGTAAAACATTTATAATACACATAATCCTCACTATGTAACAACTAAAAACGGCGGACAGAGAATCACGGGACTTTCTTCATTTTTTAAAATTAAAAATAGTATATTTGTTGAAAAATTTTGTGTGTGATGTTAGAAAATCTATTAAAACTCATGAATAAATTATTGATGAATTATGTAAATTGATGAGAAAACATTTTAAAAGAAGAAAATAATGTAATTGCTCACAGAGTTGATGATTTTTGACAAGCAGATCTGGTAGAAATGGATTCAGGTAATTTGAAATGTATTTCAAATATGAGAAAAAGATATAGATTTTTATGGACAGTTACTGAAGTTTTTCAAACTTTCCTTGGGCTACTCCAGTTAAAGATAAAACACACAAAAATTATTTTAGGAGAGAATATCATAATATAGTAGAGGTTATTCTATTTCATTGAATCTAATATTATAAAAGGATTTTGTGAGAGAATGCCATGGTAAATTATATTAGAGTAACATGTCATCGTTTCTAAAACCGACTGAAGCCTTTATGAGACAATTTCGAGACAAACTAAAGACAAACGTAACTGGGAACAGATGATCAATAATTGTCTGACAATTTAATGAGAGATTTTAAACATAAATTCTTGTGGGAGAATGTATCATATGAACAAGAAATGTCTGATGATTTTGTGAGAGAATTTCAGGATAAATTAAATTGGGAAGGTATGTGAGGGTAACATAATTATCAGAAGATTTTTTAGCAGATTTTAAGGACAAAATTAAATTTGAAATAATTTTAAAATGTCAAATTCTTTCATAATCATTCATAAAAAATATTTAAAACTTCAAGAATACTGAGGGAACAGTCTGAAGATTATGAGTGTTCTGTATACATAAGTAATGGACATCATTAATTTTTAAGTATAAGCATTAATAATACTTTTCATAAAAAGTGTGTTGATGAATGATTACAACAACAAATTAATCATAAAATGTGTAGAAGTGATATTTAAAGATATAATGAAAATTTCATTACAACACAGTATTATGAAGTTTATTATATGATGATGTCTGAAATTGGTATAACCTTATAAGATATTAACTGTATTTAAAAGAAGAAATCTCTACTATTATTGTTTCTGAAAGTAGTAGTTCCAGCACCAACTGAAACAATGACAGGACACATGCCATCTAAAGTTTGATTCATCAGTCACCATTCCAAAGACTGCTTGTTGTGTCACATAATTTAGGTGAAGAGTGATTGCACCACTAATCTGTTGTTCATGTATGTAATAATTTGAAATATTTAAATTGTTAAGCCAATAGATAATTATTAATTTCTTTCATACACTGGCATCAATGTATAGAACTTGGAGTGTAATTAAGTCCTTACATTTCTTCACAATGTGGATGCCTATCTTCGATTCTGTATAACTTTTTTGATTGTGTTCTATGACATAATAATTACATTCACGGTTCCCGTGAAATAATTTTAAAAGAATAAAAGTGGGTCTTAAATTTACATTAAGTGCTTAGTGTACAATGTAGGGTTATAAAGTATTTATTTCCTCTTTTCTCTTATGTACAGTTTCTATAGCATGATCAAATGTTCCATTTAAATTTGGAAACTGATCTTCTTGAATTGTAGTTAAATTTTCTAAGTGATTTATTTGACCTTTATACATTCTGTTATTTCCTTTTGAAATTTCATGTTATCCATGTTTTTGAATAGATGGTAAAACTTCTTTGTAAACCCAATCTTGGAAGTTCTCAGCAAAAGGATATTTATCTCATAACTATAGGATATACATCACATTCATTAATAAATGTCATTGAATTGTGTATATGTTTAGGTAACATAATTTCAGTGATAAATTTTTTTTGTAGGTTTTGCATTATTTTTGTTTAACATGGACTTCAAATGGCATGCCTAAGCCATTCATATCCTAAATGATCAGCTATTTGATTTGCATAAAACCAAGGATTATTTCTTTTGTAAATCATCACAACTGGTTACTATGATATAAAAGTCTCTTGTTGGTGATGTCTACAATTAACTCTATTTAAGAAAAAATGTTTATTGAATGTTTTATTGTTGTAATAAACTTTTTGTACCCAAATTGAAAGCAATCAAAACCAAACTGATTAAATATTCTGATACTGACAAGTCAATTGATAATTTTACTTCACAGATATATGCATACAATGGTTACAGGACAATGTGTAAAGTGTATAAATAAATATCATGTAATAAATTGCAACAGTAAGCAAATTCCTTGTATGTGTGAAGAAAGAATTTCTAAGTATTATTGTAAAAGTCATTTATGACGATTTCTGAGTGAAGAACATGCAAAAACTTTATTGTCAATGCAAGAAACTGATATGCCAACTGAGGGAGGGCACAGTCCTGTGACTGCTTCAGGAGTAGTAGACTGCACCCATCGTCATAAATAATGTAAAGGTTATCAAGAAATTAAAAGATTTAATTTCCGTTCATATAAATCCTTCACATAAAGATAAACATAACAATAAATGTAAAAAATCATAAAGGTCAATCGTGTCTCACACTCAATCCCTCAGTAAATTAGTGTTTTACTTAATACTTAAAAAGTTATGAAACAAGGATTTCTGCTGGTTGATTTTGAAAATTATTTTTTACAAGAGGTTTATTTCCTATAAATAGGAATGCCATTAGATTTTTGTAAAAGACAAAATTTGAGTTGCGTATAGTAAATTAAGGAAAGCTGATCTAACTACATTTATTAATACACATCTAACACTGTATGTGGGGAACAATATTTGTAAACAATTACCTCATGATAAAATTGCTGTCAAAGGTGAAATTTTTCCATGTAATTAAACTAAACCAGTGAAAGAAATATTTCCATTTGCTGCAAATGCATTTGAAAAACAGAAAACTAGAAATAATGACGAAAAATTATTTCCATTTTAAACTACTTTATTTGACAAATCAAGAGACAGAAGAACAGTTAGAGGTCATGCAGCTGATAGTGCATTTACGAACAGATAAAAAAAGATGAATTTTGTAAATAATGTAAACACAATAGGACCAGACCATTTATTAACTGCAGTAAAACCGAAAAATTGGAAAATAGTAAAAGATGATCTAACAACACAGCATGGTTTGAAAGTAAGTTATAAACTTTTCTGTGGGTACCAAATCCAGACACACAGAAATATTATGGAATTTAATCCCCAGACAAAAACTGTATGATCATAAATGAAAAAGAGATAGTTAAAAAATTTAAGATTGATAAACAAAATATGTTAACAACAATGTGTGATTTTCAAACATATGGATCTGATTGGAAATTAAACAGAATTATTCGGTTAGAGTTAGGAATTAATACATATGTTCTGTTTAGAGGATCATCTTTCTTCCAATTATCAGATTAACAAAAATAAGAAAGCCTGTATTAATGCAAAAAATAATGATTAAAAATGTTTTGTGGACTATGAAATCTGCATTATATCTTGTAGGTAGAAATGATGTAAGAGTAATGAAGTATAAAAATGTTAGCCTTGTTCTTTATTAGAAACTCCAAAATTTGGAATTTGTTGTAGTGAATCATAATATTCCAAAAATAATAGAATTAATGTAGCTATGAATGTTTATTCATTTGAGAACTAATTGAAGTGTATTCATTTAAAATTACCAAACTTAAGAAAGAAAGACCTGTAAATCTCCTTTATTTCGAGGATAGAGCTCATTCATATGGAAAACATAAACTCTATACTGTTGAAATAAGGAAGGAACCACTGAGTCCTCATGACAACAAAAGATATATTTTGGGAAATAAAATTGATACATTACCATATAGATGTTGTGCATTACTGGATTGGTTTTTATAAAATATATCTACTATAAAATGCTTTTATGAATGAATGAGAGAAGAAATAAAATGATTTTACTGTTTCCAGTTTCTTAAACTATTATTTAAGAAACAGAATTAATTAGTTCCTTATTAAATTGTTTTTCCATATGAATGGAAACCTATCTGAGTAACTCCACCAGTGTTAGCAACTTCAAAGTGTTTAAAATAGTAAGCAAGCTAGAAGTAAGCGTTTTATATAACATTTCTTGCTGAGAATATTTAAACACTAGATATGGAAAGACAATTTGTTTGCAACTTAATAATGAATTGGAAATTACTTTAGCAGATACATACTTGAATATAATGAGTGGATTGTATTTTCAGTATTTTGAAAACGAAAATAAAAAACTGAGATGCAAACGAATGAAGAAATTTAAAAATAATGATGAGTTTCCTGATCTAGAATTCACTCTGTAAAATTTTTAAACTTTTATTTTTTCTATTACTTTTTATTATGTTTGGATGGAAAAGGAAAAGAATATCAAAGAATTATATCGATATTAAACAGATGGAAACTGTTTCTAAACAATGTATATAGGAAAAGGATTCTAAATAAGTAACATGTGAATGTGGTAGACTGTGAAAAAATTTTGTCCAAATGACATTTATGAAAAACAGTTCATAAAAATGTTACTGCTGCTAAAGAAGAGAGTATTAGGAAAATTTTGGGAAGTAATAGAAAATACAAATAAAGTTTTTACTTATTTTGTTACATTCACTTTTTATAATAAAATACACTGAACTAGTGAGCCAGTAAAATTTTAACATGAATTATTCTTTGTGAGAATGAATTAATTTTTTCCTTGGGTACATCTTCTGTAAAAAGTATATCAAATTTATTTTCATGTGTTCACCTTTTGTAGGAAATAATATTTTTATAATAAGTGAATGTCGTTTATAAATACTAATTTTTCCCATTTTTCTGAGTAATTTATTATGAAAAATGCATTTTTATTGAAAATAAGTGAGTTAGATCTAAAAAAGTAGGCTATAGTAATGAAAATCGGTAGGTTGCAGCTAAGATTTAGTGAGGTAGTGAATGAGAGAGAGAAACGAACGAGAGAACTATCTCATGGAAACAGCTAGAATCTACTGATTTTCAATACAGCAGACAACCAGCCTGCTGAAGCTACTGTACATCCAACCTCTGCGGCACGGACGCATCATTGCTGTGCTGGGGTGCGCCACAGCTTGGTGCTACAATTGCGCAAGGAGGGTGAGGGCTGCTAGCCTTCGCTCCCTGGATGGCATTTACCTGCAAACTGCAGGCTGCCGCCTGCAGGAACAGTGCCGGGTCGCGAACTCGCGGCCTCCCGGCCGTCGGTCTGCGGGCAATGCACGAGCTGTCCATGCTGGCGGCCGGAGCTGCTAAGGTTCATTTCAACGACAGTGGTCGACTGTTTCCCTTCGGCGCTCTACATGCGGTCCACAACTGGCGCTTGAGAGAGCGATAAGACGTGTTCCGGTTTATGGCACAGTTAACGAACCCGGTGACTTCATAGATGTGGCGCGAGTAGGACCGCTACGTCCGAAAGTCTGGGCAATCAGTCGCCGATGCTGCAGATGTGGCCTTTGTTGTTGTTGCTGACCCACGCATGCTGCATGGCGCCCCTGCCGAGTTCAGCTCAAGACCAGGCGTGTACTGTAGATGTAATAAAGTCAATGACACACTTGTCTGTGTTACTGTGCACACTTCGGCTAATGTCATCTCTCTCTCCCATACCTCACCTCTCCATCGTTCTGACATATTATAACCACTAAGGTCTGGAGGTTGCAACAATATGCTGTGATTGGAATCCAAATACGTTTTTTTTATTTTTTATTCAAATTTCTTTAAACGATCTTTAAACATGTTTAAATTTTATGTAAATAATTATTACACTCAAATATTACTTATCCTTCTAGTAGTAAGAATGTTAGTGGTAATTCCTATGCAAATACGTTTTTCATATGTACTGCACATTTTGTTAAAGAACTTTAAATCACCTATGTAATTTAAGTAAATATATGCTACACTGTGTTTCTATAGTTCGGGAAAGAGTTGGGAAATGTTAGGGAAAGTTAGGTGCTTTTGTGAATTTGGCAAACAGTAAACGGTAGCGATAGCAATGCTTCTGGGTAATGAGTGTATGTGCAGTAGGCATTACAGAATCAGCCAAAATGCAGTGTGGAAGTTTGAAGCTCGCACAAGACTAGACTTGTCCCCTTGATGCCAAAACGCAGATTACGGGGCACAGGGGTAACGATGTAAGCGGCTGATTAAATAAATATCCTGCCATATAATCGATCAAAGCAAATCAAAGAGCTCTCGTAATTGCTGGTGTTAATGTAGAATTTTCGATGACATCAACGACGTCGTCTCAACAGCATCGACAACTATGAAGACTGTTCACATTCAGATTAGGTGAGAACTTTTGCAATGCATATGCAGTGACTTTTGTAGTTAGTTTCTTTAGAAACAATGTTACTTATGCACACTGCTAGCCTTCTACTCTAGTTATTCGCCTCAGTTATTGTTACCAACGTCCTATACCTTTCTTGATGTAATATAAATTAAATATAACCGAATGTTGTTAATATATATATATATATATATATATATATATATGAGTCACTAAATATAACTTCAGTTTGGGATTAAAGATCAAGTTAATTTAAATACAGTAACATTGGCAAAGCGTCGACAGAAAGGATAACAATTATTGTACCAGTTTAGCTCCTTAAAAATTATTGCCTTAAAGTGTTTTGTGTTTCACTTGATGTTTCGTATTCCGACGCTGTGACCGTGTTGATTGGTTTTTTAACGCAAATATTTTCGAATTACTTGAAAAGTGAAATACTGTAAGCTTTATTTGGAATAGTGATGGGGATATCCTATGTAGGTAAACGTTACCGACAGGTAATGCAGTCTAACGATTTCAGTAACGATTGATAACACATCATTCCAGGTTAATACCCCTAATTTTCTTTAATGTTTTAAATGCATTAGCATTATTTCTTTTCACTATTTGGTCATTTTTTGTTTTCGTAAGGTGCGCCAACTATTATGTCAGCACTCGTTTGTTCAGACTAGCCGCGTGATAATTACTGTTCTGAGAACCTAGTGGTTGACTAAGAAAGTTTGTCCAGATATGACTGGCGACCATCTTAGGATAATCTTATACAGTTGTTGTGGATTAGTAAAAATTCCCAAACGCGATTATGGTCATTTTCGGCAAAGTTGAGTAGAAGGGTAACGGAAAGAGGGGGGGAGGGGAGGGCAACAGGTGGGGATGGTCAAGAGTTCACAATCGACATAATTAGTCACTAATTATGCATTTGACAATAGTCCCTCAAGCAAGTAGATTGTGTTACGTCGATTAGAATTCAAAATTGATCGCTATTCCCATACAAAATAAGGACCATTAACATAGAGGAAAACGGCCTTCGCCTTAAGAGTGCTTCTCAAACTACTATGAATATTTGGTTTAAGGTCATTATACTAAAGTGCTTCATTTCAGTGAGCAGAATCTCCTAAATAGAAGCCACAGTAAACTCCTTAAACACCGTAACAAGATTTCGATAAAATATGGTTTGTTTGGTCAAATTGCTTTTGCTGTATGTTGGCAATTCGGAAGAAGCAACTAGTATGCACTCGTTTAAAAAGACACAGTTATACTGAACACAGTGATAAGCAAGGCTGTAAGCGGGACTTCAGAATGAAAAGAAAAAGTTTAATCAGTTTCTATAATTAGCTACGATTGTTGTAATCAAACCGTTTTGGTCTCAAGGGACATAGAGTAAATAAAAAGTGTAATTAAAAAAATATGTTTTTTCTAACTTACTATAGACGTAAACTTGATTCATAGAGTAAACAATGTACAGTTCACAGAAGAATAAACAAAGTATGAAATAATTTTCTGCTCTACAGCGATTGGCTTTTTTCAAAAGTCAAAGACCCATTCGGATTCCTTTTCGCTATCTATACGCTTAGGCGTATCACAACCTTCCCCACTGGATAGGTTTGTCTCTTCAGCCTAGCTCAAAGTTTGGTGTTGACTTTCTGAATTACATCTTTTCCAAACAGCCAGAATGAAATACAGAACTTTGCTTCTTTACGGCGCCCTGTTTCTTCTCGGGCATAATAAAGACTGATACTGTAAACTTCCTGGGTATCTTTACGGCCTTTTGTGTGCTTTCTGCGCCACGAAAGTAAATTGTAACAGAGCCGCTATTTAACTTGCGCGAAATGGCCAAACAAAGAAGTTTACTTAGACCCAGTGAAGCGCAAACGCTGGAATTTATCTTAGCTGGCTCGACTGCAAAGTCGCGCCGATTGAAATTAATAGCGGTCTGCCGGCCAGATACGTACAATGGGGACGTGGGCACTAGCACCTCACAAGGGCGTTGGGAGGCGGCAAGCGCAGGAGCAGCAGTAAGTTCATCATATCCCCAGGCTTCTACGAACTCCCGATTACACTTAGTAAACACTAAGGAAACGAATTAAGGTGATCAATAATACTCATGCTCAAGCAGATTGCGATGCCACGGCTGTCACATTAAAATGGAATCGGTGGCGTTAGGAGGTCCATACACACTGCTATGCACGATCGCAACTCTCCCTCTCAACTAGCGCCCGTGAAGACAAACATCTATTCTTTCGGGCGCAAGGAATCGTAGACTCGTCACGGACCATAAGTCACTAAATATCTTTCTCTGCAGCAAGAAGCCTTTCGGCACTGTGCGATGACGTTAGTAGCAGCAAGGCGTCAATAGTGGGGGCTTCTCTTGACACGATAGTAGAGAGTGATCACAGGCAGTATTGTACCCAACAGCAAGGTAGACCAAGGGAGTGGCAACACACCATGCTTTCGGAATATGGTCAGTTCTGTGTACAGGATCACGATAGACGTGACTGGACAGGGACGCTCCGAGATAAACGAACGTTACCTATTGTATTGGATACAATTGAATGCGGAACACAATCACTCCTGGTTCGAACAGCGTCTTAAAAGTATACTTCTATCTTTTTAGGCCTTGTGGTTGTGCTATGCCTTCGAGGTCTCCGTGACGCTTTCATAAAGACAACACGAGACGGCATGTTGCCCGTCCTTTTCTGATTCGACTCTTGCACTGGACAACATGCTCTCATGACCTGTCACATAGTAAAAACTTTCGGTAATGCGGTGCTTGGAGAGTGTCACGCTGCCAGCGCTGCAGCTGATGGACACAGACACAGCACTGTAATATCATGGAATGGACATCAGACCTATCAGCCGAGCAAAGTTCAGATGGACGCCCAGCCAGGCTGCAACCATAGTGCTGCCGAAGGTGACAGCTCTGTGAACTAAATTTGGCACCTTGTGTGCCTGAAATCAGAAGAAACGCTTTTTGTAACTTGGTAAAATCTTTCTAAAGCCAAGTTCGCATAAATATTTCTTTATTACTAGCAACCGGTTTCGACAGACTTTGCTGTTTTCTTCGTGCTTCAAAAATTTGTATTCTAAAATGTGTTCATTTTGAGATTGACCTTATGCCTATTATCATGTAGGTAGAATGTAGCACATAATATATAGTAAATGATAATTAATTGAAATCCTCAGCAGCTGACACGTGTTGTTGATATACCTCGTTGGGGACAGGTGAAAATGTGTGCCCCAACTAGGACTCGAACCCAGGATGTCCTGCGTACAAGGTAGACGCTCTATCGATTTTTTTCTTCATTTTGTTCGTTGTCTTTGGTCATTGCGGACGTCACATGACATCCGTTCAAGTTCGTTTGTTGATCGTTCCACTCAGTTTTTTTCATTACAGAGGCCAACCGGCTCTCTATTTGAGCCACCGAGGACACAGCTAAATAGCGCTACTGCAGGGGCTTATCCCTTGCACGCTTCCCGTGGGACCCACATTCCCAACTGCCCCAATCTGTATACGTAATGTACCTAATAGCTATTTGCCCATCCACTCTTTACTCGTGCACACTAAGGTGACAATTCCTGTAAGAGTTCAGGCACTCTGTGCGCATTCGCACAGACAAATGTCAATGGCTGGGTAGCCTTTTAACTATATGTACGAAGATAGTAACTGTTCTCGAAAGAACAGATACCATTGATGACCGTGCAGCTTCTCTAGAATAAATGATAATTAATTGAAACTCTCACCAGCCGACGGGTGTTGTTATGATACCTCGATGGGGACAGCTGAAAATGTGTGCCCCGACCGGGATTCGAACCCGGGATCTCCCGCTTACATGGCAACGCTCTATCCGTCTGAGCCACCGAAGACACAGATGAATAGTACGACTGCAGGGACTTCTCCCTTGTACGCTTCTCATGATATTGTGGACAGATGGGAATGTGGGCCTCACGGGAAGAATGCAAGGGATAAGTCCCTGAAGTCGCTCTATTCATCTGTGTCCTCGGTGGCTCAGTTGGATAGAGGGTCTGCCGTGTAAGCAGGAAATCCGGGGATCGAGTCCCGGTCGGGGCACAGATTTTCAGCTGTCCCCATTGAGGTATATCAACAACACCTGTCGACAGCTGAGGGTCTTAATTATTTATGATTTATTCTAGAGAAACTGTACGGTCATCAACGGTATCTGTTCTTTGGAGAACAGTTACTATCTTCATGTACACAATGTAATGATTTGTCTTAAAAAAACATTTAAAATCAACGAAAGCCTTGTGCAAATTGCCATGTTCATAGACGTAGGCCTCACAGAAGTTAACATTATGAGACTTGCTACTGTGTTCGTTATGAAGTAACAGTCATCTGTGAGCAGTACGTAAATGGACACCACTATGAACACATGATGCTTCTTGAGTTTAACTGTTTTATTTATGGAGAATGTTTATATTATGTGCTACGTTTTATTTACATGACAGCTAGCCGTGAGGTCCAATTCAAAATGAAAACAGTTTACACAACAAATTTCTGAAGACCTGAAGATAACGGCAAAGTCTGTCGAAACCAATTGTTTATAATGAAGAAATATGTATGTGATATTGGCTTTAGAGAGATTTTACCAAGTAAAACAGAGCGATTCTTCTAATTACTCAGCACGATAAAAATCTATGTATACAGTGTACTAAGAAAGAAACTGATTAAATTTTTATGATGGCCGGCACACAAGATTCCAGATGTAGTACACAGAGCGGCCACCTTTGGTAGCTACTATGGCTCTACCTGGTTGGGCATCGATTTGATGTTAGCTTAAATGATAGGTACGGTATCTCCATTCCACGCTGTTTCAATGCTGCGTCAGAGGCTATCAAGAAACATCGAAACGGTAACCATTTCATTCTACACACCAATCATCAAGTCCCTGTTTACTGAATCGACATCTTCAACAGTTCGGTTCCCCATACCTTGAAGAGTAGCTGCCGTAGGTGGGAAAACGACTCTGTCTTTTATGTACTCACACAGAAAAAAAAATCGCGAGGTGTGACGGCTGGTCACCTGGGAGGCCAAAAGCGATGAACAAGATGCTGTTGTCCACCACTTCCTATCCTCCATTGTGAGATGGTGTTGTGAAGACAACGCTGCAACTCAAGGCGAAAATGAGACATGCATAATAAGGAAATTATTGGAATAGTCGTGAAACTAAGGAAGCAACTATACTTGCAGCATGTCCAGGTATGAAATTCATGTCACAGTTTCCTCCGCAAAAAAGAACGGTTCATAAATTTTGTTAACAGAAATCGTACAGAAAACATCCAGTTTCGTTGAGACTGTTTCGTTTTCGACGACAACAAATGGTTCAAATGGCTCTAATCTCTATGACACTTAACATATGATGTCATGTCTCCTAGACTTAGAATTACTTAGACCTAAGTAACCTAAGGACATCACACACATAAGTTCCCGAGGCAGGATTCGAACCTGTGACCGTAGCAGGCGCGCGGTTCCGGACTGAAGCGCCTAGAACCGCTCGGCCACCCAGGCCCACTAGATGGCAACGCGAATATTTTAAGATCCCACAATTCCTATATATCAGCGGTTTAGATCACCCGCTACGTCAAACGTCGTCTGGTCCGGAAAGAGGAGTAGTACCAAAGAAGGGTGCTCTGACATATCCTGGAGAATTGAAATGCGAAATTCGTGTCTGCTGTTGCGGTCGTCGGGACGCAGTTGTTGCAGTGACCGCTACTTGTTAAGCTTCATATGCAGGTGTTGTTTCAGAAAACGCTACACCTTTATTTGAGGAAATTGAAGCTTCTGGCCTGCCCGCCTTGTAGACTACCGAAGTCTCCATGTGAATGCATGTGAGATGCGCTCGATATTTTCATCAGACGTACGTAGCCGAAGAGTGATCTTCCACTTGCGTATGCCACCAACCTCAAAGAATTTCTTGTGGTGTAGTCGCCATGTTCCTACTAACAAAAGCGCCGTTGTGCCACGAGTTTGAATATTCCTGTATCCAGTAACATGGACAATGTGTTACTCTCCTTTATGGTTTTTCTGTAATATACAATTGAGATCTGTTCTTCGTTTTTTAATCGCCCGCTATTTAACACTAGAACAGCGGAGTTTCTGACTTTCCTAAAATTAGTTTCATATTTGACGTGAACAGGTACATTTTTTAGTGTTTGTTAATCCATACTTTATTTCTAGTAATCACAACAATTATTTACAATTATAAATAATAATTACTAATTTCTCTGAACAACAATGTATCACAAAAATTTTTTGTTACTACTGCTAACAAGTTTCTTAACTATAGATTTTAGTTTATTAACTATTCATACAACCTTCTAGACACATTTAGTATTTTTGGTCCATTTTACTCTCACACGTGTTTCACAAACACTCTGTATTACTTTCCACTCAAGTCAATTGAAGCTGCTAGATGCACTTGGAACACGTGATCTCTGTTTCACGAGCATGTTTTCCACACAAGGCTTTGTGGCGCTTTACACAGTTCTCCATGGTCTTGTTGCCTTTGCACAGGGTGGTTCGGCTCTTCCTCCGCTTTCTACGTGATTTCAGTCCCATATCTTCTTCCTTGGCTTGATGTTCTTGCTCTGTCGTTCCCTTGAGTTCATTTGCCAGCTGAAGTGTGAACTTCTTCCTTTTCATTTTCTAGTTCGTTACTATGTTATATATGACCCACCCATTTATTGCTGCCATGTCCACTATATTGTGGAAGACATGCATTGGCCATCTCCTACATGCAACCTTCATAGTATATTTATGGGTCATTTGATCGACCACATCCACCCCCTACTTTGTTGCAATGTAGAACGTTACGGTTTCAGGTATTTTCTTTCTTTCCTTCCTTGCTTATTGCTACTTCAGCATGCAGCGTACTCAGAAGAATGAAATTTTTATATTCTTCTTTCCTTGGTATACAGTCAAGGTGCAGTCTTGGTTGCCACTATTGTACAGAATTGTTGTGGTGGAGTGTATTTCAGCGTACGCCTTCCATATTTCATGGGAGATTTCACGGCGGATATTGTTCAGTGTACCAACTAATGAAGTTTTCTTTTCTTTGAGGTTTTGGCAAATCGAAGAGACGTAAAGTAATTATCTGTGCTGACATTTCTTCGTTGAT
The DNA here is from genome assembly GCF_021461385.2 of Schistocerca piceifrons. Lineage (NCBI taxonomy): Eukaryota > Metazoa > Arthropoda > Insecta > Orthoptera > Acrididae > Schistocerca > Schistocerca piceifrons. The sequence continues at coordinate 285,818,716 of NC_060144.1, read as the reverse complement.
TTGCTAATAGATCCATGAGACGCAGAACGACGTACTCTCCAGGTGGTAGTTACTCTATATGCTAGGTATAGCAGGGCATTACATATATACTTCGTCGTTACATCAACAGCCAACTAGTATTTGAGACCATATTTGTCTGGTTTGTTGGACATGAACTGAGTAAACATGCATCTTGCTTTGCTTGGTAACAGTTACTCATCGATGGTTATATTTTCTCCAGAGTGGTGCACTCGAATACTGTTTTCAATTAACTTTCCCTGAATCTCAGATACAAGAGCGAAATTGTTGGTTGCCAGGCGTTCAGACCAATTTGATTTTTCATCAAAACGGATAAATCTTAGAAGCCCCTGAAATCTGTCCCTTGCCATAATGTCCTTGATAAAAGCAGGCTCCCAAGACTGTGACCAGAGATCATCCACAATCATACCTTTTGTGCACAATACATCCCGAATGTACATGATGACTATCAGTTTCTCCAGTTGGTCAAGTGACACAGTCCAGTCGCCGGCCGTTGTAGCCGAGCTGTTCTAGGCACTTCAGTCCAGAACCACGCGACTGCTACGGTCGCAGGTTCGAATCCTGCCTCGGGTATGGATGTGTGTGATGTCCTTACGTTAGTTAGGTTTAAGTAGTTCTAAGTTCTAGGGGACTGATGACCTCAGCTGTTAAGCTGCTTAGTGCTCAGAGCCATTTGAACCATTTGAACCACAGCCCTGTCACTGTTTTTAGTAGTTTTCGAGCATTTGATTCTGTGTATTTCTTCATGAGACGTAGCATTGCCTCATCAAAAATAAGACGGAATGCACTGATGACAGAGCTGTCGAATCGTTGGTAAGCAGTGGGACCTCCTCTCTCCTTCAGTACATTCACAGCTGAGAGCCTTCAAGAAGATGAATAATTTCCAATCTCCCACACGGTTCCATCCCTTGCAGTTATCTTTGTAGACGCTTCCAACTGTACCTGCTGTGGTGAAAGAGGTGATGATTGACGTATATCAGCACCTGCATCCTCTTTCACTAATCGCCCCTCGTTCGCAATGTCTTCATCTTCACTTGTGTGAGGTACATAATCATCATCTTCATGAGCGAAGTCAATTTCAGATTCAGCTTCGGAATTCTCTAAGAGATGTAACACGTCTTCATCAGAAAGTCAACGCTGACAATAGATGTTGCAAAACATGTTTCACGGGCAAAGACGGCCTGAGTGACGCAACATTAGCTGTGGCGAACTGAAAGTTATACGTGCCATGTTGCAACACTGAGGAGCGACTGTCTGCGTTACTGCTCACTGTTTCCACTGTACTGTTGGATAATTTACTTACATTCAGAGGGGAAATTACACTGGGGTCGAAGTGACCCCCTCCGCCGTTCTAAGTATACTGAATCAAATGCCGAATAAATTAAAAAATGTTTGTAAATGCTAATATATCTTCAGAAAGAGGAGAACAAATTAGAAAAAAGTCATATAATTTCATTATCGTAGTTAGTAAATTGGATATGACAATGAATGAGAAATATATGGCGGGGGTCATTTTGACCCCTTCCGCCGTTCTAGTGTTGATTTAGATGAGAGGCACTAATCAATGCACCTTCACACAATTTTGTGATGATTCCGTCTTTTTATCCGGTTCAGCAGAGTGTCTTTTTCCTGTCTGTTTTTTCCCATCGAGGGAAGATCATGCTGGGGAACGAATTTGAGCGTTTTTTTATTTTCATCTTTATTACATTCGATACTCAGAATACCTTGTATCTGCCCTAAATATGTACTAAGGCTGGATTGAATGAATGCGGATCTGATTGCAAATTCATGCAACTTGGTGAATTGATGCCGACTTCCTTGGTTTAAATTTGCAGCACACGGCCTGGGAACGGCAGCTAAGTTCAACCTTTGGACCTGGCCTGAAGCGCCTTCGAGGAGGAGGGTCGGACCGTCACCTGCGCGGTTTCACGTAAACGGTGCCTTCGCAACTGGCTCCTTCACAGCCACGTGCGAGCGACGCGTTCCATCAAATTTTCGACATAAAACAAAATAAATGTCGTGTGACTACGGCCTCTCGTCGGGTAGACCGCCAGGTGCAAGTCTTTCGATTTGATGCCACTTCGGCTACTTGCGCATCGCTGGGGATGAAATGATGATGATTAGGACGAGACAACTCCCTGTTCCTCAGCGGGAAAATCTCCGACCCGGGAGGGAATCGAACCCGGGTCCTTAGGATTGACGTTCTGTCGCGCTGACCACTCAGCTACTGGGGCAGACTATTTTCGATATTAAACCGTTGAAAAAAATTTTTGAGGGCGAGCAAACTGGTGTCTCTCGTGTCTCCTGATTGGAGGAGACGTCTGTTACCACTGCAGGACGTCAACCATGACTATTCAGCTATTGCTAGAGTATGGTGGGGATTATTCTGTGACTGGGTCTTTATGTGTGAGGATATGTGCGTTCTTGTTGGGCCCTGGACCCAGCCTAATCTTGCGTAATAATGAAAGTTATTTATCCTAATGGAATTGTAACAGGGAAGCCTCGGAGCTCCAAAATCTCCAATAAGGATTTTAATGGAAGGACTGTACTCACGGTTTGGATCGTCATTTACCATTTATTGCACACAAAATGATTTATTCTTAAAGGGTTTAAGAATTGTAACTGGCAGTAAGCTTATATTAAAAAATGAAGGTTCTCTTTAAGCGGATCACGCCGTGGTTCAGGTCGAAAAAAATCGATTTTCGGTTTTCATCATATTTCGATCGATTAAGGTTTTTCTGAAAAGGATTTTGCGGAAAAAAGGGTTTTCCGCGCATTTAAATAGCATTTTCCTACCACGTGTGTTTATGTGCCACGTCCACTTTTCTGTCACCCACTGTCAACTCACTCTGTCAACTCGAAGCCATATGGATAGGCCATTATTAGCAAAACAGAATGTGTAGGCCATGTTAAAAAAAATAGAAGCTGGAAAATTGTTGACCGGACAGGGTCGATTAACTAAAACTTAAATAGAAACCTTGTACATATACTATGGGCACGCAATTACGGGAAATAAAGAAAATTTGGAGGCCATGAAGAGTGATGTTTGGGCTATATTCTTCCATAAGCCCTCTATTGATGATAAGCCATGTCATGGATTGTGTCTATCAGGAGAAAATTCGTGGTGCAAATACAATAGGGCAGAGGCAACTGGAGAATCTTACTCTCGCCAGCATTCTCTTCCTGCAGCTGTTATTGCATCAATTAAACCTATTTTCAGAGACTTGGCTCATCCTGTTCTAAGGAAATGTCTGCATGGGCTGACACACAACCAAAATGAATGTTCAACAGCGTAAGTTGGAACCGCCTTGCCTATTTGTAGACATAAGTACAATGTAAGTAGGAGTTCATAATGCTGTTATTACATTCAATTGTGGTAATATTGGAAAGTGTTGGGTACTGAAAAAGCTGGGAATTAATCCTGGTGAAAATATGATAACTGGGCTGCCACATTGCGATAAAATGAGGATAGCCGATGGAGATAAGTCTGCATCTAATATGGCCAAGAAAAACAGACAAACATCCAAGATCCGGGCGGTCGCAGAGGATGGGCTTACTAGTAGTTGGGAGCTCCAACGCCAGGCACGTAATGGGGCACCTTAGGAATATGGCAGCAAGAGAGGGGAAGAAATCCAATGTGCACACCGTGTGCATACCGGGGAGAGTCATTACAGATGTGTAAAGGGTCCTTCCGGATGCCATGAAGGGCACAGGGTGCACCCATCTGCAGGTGGTCGCTCATGTCGGCACCAATGATGTGTGTCGCTATGGATCGGAGGAAATCCTCTCTGGCTTCCGGCGGCTATCTGATTTGGTGAAGACTGCCAGTCTCGCTATCGGGATGAAAGCAGAGCCCACCATCTGCAGCATCGTCGACAGGACTGACTGCGGACCTTTGGTACATAGCCGATTGGAGGGTCTGAATCAGAGGCAGAGACGGTTCTGCGACCGTGTGGGCTGCAGATTCCTCGACTTGCGCCATAGGGCGGTGGGGGTTCGGGTTCCGCTGGATAGGTCAGGAGTCCACTACACCCAGCAGCCGGCTACACGGGTAGCAGGGGCTGTGTGGCGTGGATTGGGCCGTTTTTTAGGTTAAATGGACTCGGGCAAGTACAGAAAGGGCAACAGCCTCAAAGGGTGCGGGGAAAAGTCAGGACATGCGGGGACCAAGCAGCAATCGGTGTTGTAATTGCAAACTGTCGAAGCTGCATTGGTAAAGTACCGGAACTTCAAGCGCTGATAGAAAGCACCGAAGCTGAAATCGTTATAGCTACAGAAAGCTGGCTGAAGCCAGAGATAAATTCTGGCGAAATTTTTACAAAGGCACAGACGGTGTTTAGAAAGGATAGATTGCATGCAACCGGTGGTGGCGTATTTGTCGCTGTTAGGAGTAGTTTATCCTGTAGTGAAGTTGAAGTTGATAGTTCCTGTGAATTATTATGGGTGGAGGTTACACTCAACAACCGAGCCAGGCTAATAATTGGCTCCTTTTACCGACCTCCCGACTCAGCAGCATTAGTGCCAGAACAACTGAGAGAAAATTTGGAATACATTTCACATAAATTTTCTCAGCATGTTATAGTCTTAGGTGGAGATTTCAATTTACCAGATATAGACTGGGACACTCAGATGTTTAGAACGGGTGGTAGGGACAGAGCATCGAGTGACATTATACTAAGTGCACATCCGAAAATTACCTCGAGCAATTAAATAGAAAACCGACTCGTGGAGATAACATCTTGGACCTACTGATAACAAACAGACCCGAACTTTTCGACTCTGTATGTACAGAACAGGGAATCAGAGATCATAAGGCCGTTGCAGCATCCCTGAATATGGAAGTTAATAGGAATATAAAAAAAGGGAGGAAGGTTTATCTGTTTAGCAAGAGTAATAGGAGACAGATTTCAGACTACCTAACAGATCAAAACCAAAATTTCTGTTCCGACACTGACAATGTTGAGTGTTTATGGAAAAAGTTCAAGGCAATCGCAAAATGCGTTTTAGACAGGTACGTGCCGAGTAAAACTGTGAGGGACGGGAAAAACCCACCGTGGTTCAACAATAAAGTTAGGAAACTACTGCGAAAGCAAAGAGAGCTTCACTCCAAGTTTAAACGCAGCCAAAACCTCTCAGACAAACAGAAGCTAGACGATGTCAAAGTTAGCGTAAGGAGGGCTATGCGTGAAGCGTTCAGTGAATTCGAAAGTAAAATTCTATGTACCGACTTGACAGAAAATCCTGGGAAGTTCTGGTCTTACGTTAAATCAGTAAGTGGCTCGAAACAGCATATCCAGACACTCCGGGATGATGATGGCATTGAAACAGAGGATGACACGCGTAAAGCTGAAATACTAAACACCTTTTTCCAAAGCTGTTTCACAGAGGAAGACCGCACTGCAGTTCCTTCTCTAAATCCTCGCACAAACGGAATAATGGCTGACATCGAAATAAGTGTCCTAGGAATAGAAAAGCAACTGGAATCACTCAACAGAGGAAAGTCCACTGGACCTGACGGGATACCAATTCGATTATACACAGAGTAAGGAAAAGAACTTGCCCCCCCTTCTAACAGCCGTGTACCGAAAGTCTCTAGAGGAACGGAAGGTTCCAAATGATTGGAAAAGAGCACAGGTAGTCCCAGTCTTCAAGAAGGGTCGTCGAGCAGATGCGAAAAACTATAGACCTATATCTCTAACGTCGATCTGTTGTAGAATTTTAGAAAATGTTTTTTGCTCGAGTATCATGTCGTTTTTGGAAACCCAGAATCTACTCTGTAGGAATCAACATGGATTCCGGAAATAGTGATCGTGTGAGACCCAACTCGATTTATTTGTTCATGAGACCCAGAAATCATTACATACAGGCTCCCAGGTAGATGCTATTTTCCTTGACTTCCGGAAGGCGTTCGATACAGTTCCACACTGTCGCCTGATAAACAAAGTAAGAGCCTACGGAATATCAGACCAGCTGTGTGGCTGGATTGAAGAGTTTTTAGCAAACAGGACACAGCATGTTGTTATCAATGGAGAGACGTCTGCAGACGTTAAAGTAAGCTCTGGCGTGCCACAGGGGAGTGTTATGGGACCATTGCTTTTCACAATATATATAAATGACCTAGTAGATAGTGTCGGAAGTTCCATGCGGCTTTTCGCCAATGATGCTGTAGTATACAGAGAAGTTGCAACATTAGGAAATTGTAGCGAAATGCAGGAAGATCTGCAGCGGATAGGCACTTGGTGCAGGGAGTGGCAACTGACCCTTAACATAGATAAATGTAATGTATTGCGAATACATAGAAAGAAGGATCATTTATTGTATGATTATATGATAGCGCAACAAACACTGGTAGCAGTTACTTCTGTAAAATATCTGGGAGTATGCGTGCGGAACGATTTGAAGTGGAATGATCATATAAAATTAATTGTTAGTAAGGCGGATACTAGGTTGAAATTCATTGGGATAGTCCTTAGAAAATGTAGTCCATCAACAAAGGAGGTGGCTTACAAAACACTCGTTCGACCTATACTTAAGTATTGCTCATCAGTGTGGGATCCATACCGGATCGGGGTGACGGAGGAGATAGAGAAGATCCAAAGAAAAGCGGCGCGTTTCGTCACAGGGTTATTTGGTAACCGTGATAGCGTTACGGAGATGTTTAGCAAACTCAAGTGGCAGACTCTGCAAGAGAGGCGCTCTGCATCGCGGTGTAGCTTGCTCGCCAGGTTTCGAGAGGTTGCGTTTCTGGATGAGGTGTCGAATATATTGCTTCCCCCTGCTTATACCTCCCGAGGAGATGACGAATGTAGAATTAGAGAGATTCGAGAGCGCACGGAGGCTTTCAGGCAGTCGTTCTTCCCGCGAACCATACGCGACTGGAACAGAAAAGGGAGGTAATGACAGTGGCACGTAAAGTGCCATCCGCCACACACCGTTGGGTGGCTTGCGGAGTATAAATGTAGATGTAGATGAGGGTGAAAAAGAAGCTGGAAGACTAGTTAGAGGCCAAAGAAGGGCCATTTTATGCAGTAGGACTGTTTCAATTACTGTAACAAATTTAAAAAATTTTTCCTTTGAAGTCAATTTCCTGCTAATTAAAATTTTCAGTACATATGCCCTATTATATCGGAAACTATCATAGATAAATGAATGAAATTTCAGAGACTCTGCATAACCTAAAAAGCCACCTCTCGTACTACATTCCTTACTATTGCCTCATTAGGAAGTACACAAAAAAATATTTTCTGCAGAAGAAACTTAATCTTTTTTGTCAATAAATTTTTAAAAATATTTCTTAAAAACTATGAAATGGATATAGTAGATTTTAGTACAGTTGACTCTATTAGCATTATGTAACATACAGTAAAAATATTAAGGTCCTGCATCAAATAGTTTTTCAGTAATGGGTCAAATACTTGCCTAAATTAGTATGGGTTAAATAGGCAGGATGTGGTCCCCTTTAACTGACGTAGAGTTAACGGTTTTAAAACAACAATTTAACAATGTGAAGCTTTGATACAGAGAAAGATGTCAGTTTAATTTAAAGAAACATACAGATTTATTGAATCGATCTTAACAATAAGCTCTTAGATGGAAAGGGATCACTACGTAATACTTCATTTCAAATGAAAAATTTAGCACTATTAACAAACTGTCGAACGATGAACGACAATCCTCAGAACTTATTAACGAAAGTTGATAATCCCCAAGTATCGCAGTCATACTAATGTTAATTCGCCCATACGAGGAACAAGATGATGCCAATATAAGACAAGGACTTAATCCTGGAAAACGAGGGATCACAACACGTGCTTATTAGAATAATTTTGAACAATACTTGATAATTGGTATTAGCTGCGGCAAGAGAACTTCTCCCCTCCCCTCGCAGTCTACGTGAATACCACAAGCGTTATTCTTCACGCTCACCAACGTTTTTGGCAACCATTAACATATGAACCGTTTTTCCTTAAGAAAATAAAAATACAACAACAGTAAAAATACATCAATCTCAATATGCAACCAGAAGGTATGGTAATATGCAAAATAAATACATTTCTATTTAATACAGCATTTATCAACCGCTTGGAGAGCGCCATACACTCCAAAATTGTGTCAAGGATTCTGAGATACAGTACAAAACATATACGACTTATTTTGTGTATGAATTCTGTCCGCGGAGTGGGCTCCGATCACACAATGGTAGATACAGTTAATGCGAAGGATGGGGAAGGAATTCGGCCGTGCCCTTTCAAAGGAGCCCTCCCGACATTCGCCTGAAGTGATTCAGGAAAATAACGGAAAACCTAAATGAGGATGGCCGGACACGGGTTTGAACTGACGTCCTCCCGAATGCTGGTGCAGTGTTAAACCAATGTGTCCCTCGCTCGGTCTTGGTCCGGCACATAGTTATAATCTGCAGGAAGTTCCATATCAGCGCACACTCCGCTGCAGAGCGAAAATTTCATTCTGCTAATATAATCACGCCCAGAACACCTCAATGAACCATTAAGTGCGGTGACACGATTTCAATTGCAAACAAATGGGAGGCTACAGAAAAATCAAGTGAACAATCCAAGGAAATAAAACGCTTGGATCTAAACAACACTTAAATCTGACATAAAACTAGTTCGCAAAATATTTAGTTATAAATCAGCCTTGCAGTATTGTCTACCTGGTGCAGAAGCAACACCCAAAAGTACCAAGAAAATATCTGGCGGAATAGTAAGGTTGTCGAATGCGACCTCTACTCTACCAAAATCACTGCTGCCTGGAACGGACCAAATGCCAGTACTGACAGAAGGTAAAACAACAGGTATCCACAATGGTCACAGGTTGTCAATTTAACAATGTTACTGAAACAACTGGATCCCTGGCACGGATAACTTGAACCACTGTCCAGCATCACTCTGAACTTAACCGATTTAACACTGACCTGTGTAATAAATCGTGAGACGAATTCAGATGTCAGGAGCAAACAGCAAACAGCACTTAAAACAACTTCAGCGTAAATACACCAGCAGATTTAGAGGCCAGAAAATATATTGAAATAAAACGACGTGAGTGCAGGGAAATCACCTTAAAACATTTTCAAGAATCCACGTCTGACGGCATGAATTCTCCAGTTAGCAGACAAGTGAACCAGGTCCAGGTAGCAACAGCCATTAACGGCCCCCAAGAGCCTCAGCTCCTCCGCTAGTCCACAATCCACCTGAAGTACTACCAACGCCGCCAAACCCACGACTAATTAACGAGCCACTTACTAGGCTCCTACCACCCGCATCTCTCTCCATCCACCAGAATGCACCACTTCGCGCTCGAGTCGCAACCGATGAACAAAAATGAAAACAGAGGGTAAGGGTCGACATCCAGAGAGCCGCTACGGCTCAGGAACCGCAGTGTTAGAACTTTTATACACATTCCATATTTAATGAAGCTCACGAGTACTTAGAACTTGGTAAATTAATGTTCCCTTCTCATCAATTCTGTTCCTTAAATATTTCCCCATCGTTCATTCCAGCATGCCATCCTTCCTTCTGTAATCACTAATTTTATGCACTTTGTAAGTTCAATCCGTGATCAGTCGATGTGAGGTCCGGCAATTAGATTTCCAAAGCGTATTTTCTTTGCGACAGAAGTTAGGCCTAATTTTCAATTCACATTTGTGGAGCTTAAGACGACTTCGCACTCGCGAGTAATAAGACTATCTTAAACACTGTTTCGTTCAGTATGGAGCTCATGGCTACCGGAAGTTCCTCTTATAGGACGAAGAATCTACGATTAATATTTATACGTTTTGATTAGTCAAGGAGCAGTGGGCACCTTTGATATATGACAAAGAAAGATTTACCAATGGTTGTAAAGTTTGAACTGTCCATTGTCTGTAGTCAAAATTCGGTGTTGTAAACTTTCCTGTGCTCAAGTAAGTATTTTAGGGTGCTCCGTGTTTCACAACCTACCTAGGTACTTGCGAAAACGTCCTCTTCTGATGCTTATGTCATACAACATATTCTTCGTAACACACCCACCACTACACCTTACTTCAAATAAATTATAAGAGTTCCAGTCCCAATGTTTTCATGTCATTTCTCGTTGTTATCAGGCAAACGCTGTAACTGGACGGTCTCTCCCAAATATACCCAATTTGTATTCCCTTTACCCCACTCTCACCTACAGGTACAGTGAGCTGAAAATAATGAAAGTCTGCTATATCCATTCCTGTTATAACAAGAAGGGGATGAAATACGTAAAAGAAAAAGTAATAAATTATAAAAAACGAAAGTAATGGAGAACCGAAAACACACTTAGTAAGACACCCATGGAACATACTTTCCCTTGCCAATCCTGTTTGTACATGTGGCGCACCACTCAATGTCAGTAGAGCTCTGTCTCGTTGCATCTACACACCTGGAAGACGGACAGTTTTGTAAAACATGTAGCACGGATGAAATATCTCAGAAAAATGAGACAGATCTCGTACTGTAGCAGATATTTAATAATTCCCATGATCTGATTAACTGCTTCTCTTCAACGTGTGTTAACGATATATTCACGTAAAGTCCTCGTATAAAAAGGACTTTCGAGGGCGTAAACAGAGTCTGAAGACACTTTGGCACCACCGTACTCAAACTTCGAAGTCGCAAAGCACCAAACAAACTCGCGTTTGTACATGCAAAAATATGCACACAAAAAGTGTTAGTACCCTTGGTTTTCTCTCGACATAACTTATTATGGAAGAGTATGAGGTGTCCTCTCGTTCTTGCTTGAAGCACGTCTTAGAAAATCTTTATCTTTAGAAACAGAAAGAGGGGGAAGAAGAACACTGGGTGGCTATAAGAGTTTGAAATTTAGCTCATACATTTTTCGTCTTCCTAGGACTCTTAATAGCGCAGCCCAAGTACCTATGCTTGAATTGTTCGTAAATGGAAAGTTCACAAAGAAAGTAAAACGATTAGAAGACGTGCTACCAATAACGTTAATTAAGATTATGAAACAATTATATGCAAACATTCTAAAAGGAATGGACTACGCAGAAAGGACTACGCAGAAAACCTAGAGGTCCAGCCCTAAAGAGGCTTATTCAGCACCGAAATATAGTGTCCTGGATACGAATAAGGGATTCGAAAGACGAATGAGACATAAACAAGACGAGATGGAAACTTGTAAGCATGAATATTAAAAGAAGCTCTTAATATGAATTGGTTCTTTCTTCATTGTTTCTAGTATTAGTTGCAGAAAATTACCATTGTGTCACTACCCTGATATAGCTTCAGTTGCATGTTTTGGACAACAGGAGCGTGTCGTTCATGGAAGCTTCGGTGTATTTCGTCAGACCTTAAGGAGAGAAGATATCTGAGGTTCTAACTTAACCGATGATAATTAAATTATTAAACATGGAGCACAAGCTGGGACTAGGAAGTGGTGAGGCGTGTTCATTACAAATCCACAGCGAAAATAGTTACTGTATTAGAAACACCAAAGTGCCCTCGCTTTAAGTCTATGGCTCTATCACTGGCTAACGTAGGTTGTCGAACTGACGATTATTGGAAACCTATGTTTCAGTTACATTGGTCATCATGATATCGTTTACTCCGAAGGTTCGAACATATTCATCCGAGACTTAAAAACTAGATTGCAATCTTAATGTTCCGAACTAGATAATTTCAAATACAGATTAGAAGCGCCCTCTGCTTATAAATTATGGTTGGGTGACAGTAAACTGCACCCACTCTAAAGGTGCATAGTACTTACCATCAAGACTACTACATGTGAAGTAAGATTGTTTCTACCTTCGTGTATATTTGTTTATGTGTTAGACGAGTTGAGAGTCATCAGTTTTTATTTTTCTTATTCTCCAATGAATAATGCAACGTCCACGAACAATATACTACAAAACAGTCAGTAATCGTGTTAATAGCTATTCTTGTATTCCACGCTTCTTGCAAGTAGTCTACATAACTGCATTCTTTTGTCTTCACGAAAGGCTCTTTCACTATATGTTAATTATGGTTTTCCCATTCCCATTTCAAGTGCGAGAGACAGCATTGGCGTTCCGCTTCGTTAAATTCAGCTATTCAGTCCTTCTTTTTCCCTTCATTTTTTGCAAAGTAGCGGCTGTTTCTCATATGAAACGAGACACTTATTGCGTTTTATAGTCTCTCTCTCCTAGTTTCCAATGTCAGATATAAGATTCAGGCCCCGCTTTAACGGCACCACTTTCGGCAGAGAGCCAAAACTTGCCAGCACATTCGATCCCAACTCGCTCTTTGTCTTTCTTGTAGGTCACACACATAGCAAAATTTGACGCCGTCATGTGCGTCAGCATCGTTTACAATACTCTGCTGTGGATCGAAGACATGTCCGTGGTACATACCTCTTGAAAAGCCTCCTGATGTCTGAGTGGTGAATACTGTTGGAGCTGACGTGGCTAGAAACTTCAGGGAGGGTGGAGGGAGCGATACGGCAATACGTCTAGACATTAGCGCTAATGTCCAGTATCCCATTTCGGAGGCCGCCGCTTCCGAGGGACTGAAAAAAGTAAAGTGAAGGCATCATTGCAGAAAGAATTGAGATGTTTTTCGAGATAAAACTTGCTTCTCACGTGAAGCTGCATCGCTTCCTTCCCGAGAGATGGAATGCTCTCATTAAACCAAATTGCGCCGTTGCTTTCGGAGATACAAAGCAGTTACAGGAACAAAAACTCTGCACCGACAAAGAATGGAAGTATTTGGAACGAGAGCCTGGGGGCTGGAGCTCTTTTCTTCCCTTCCTTTCACTCTCTGACAGCCTCGGTCCTTTTTCCCCCTCTTGGAGTCTTCGCAACTTCTAAAATCCCATTTACGTTTGAACGAACCGATCGCGTTCGTTATTGGAGTTTGCCGGCGCCAGTGCGGGACAGTGCTATGCCAGGGAGCGCGGCAAGCTCCCACTTTGTAGTCCACCTTACAAACCTGGCACATACCTGGCAAACACTCGGGCGCCTTCGCCTTTGGTTGTATGTTCAACAAAGGCGCGGATTAGTTCAGTAAAACACGATTCTTTTTGTATTGTCAAAAACAGTTAGACCAACAAGATATGATTCCAGAGCCAATGGGCTCAATTAACAGTTATTCCATACTGGCTTCCGTAATGACGGATGCTATAATGCCCCCACCGTCAAACTACAAAAAATATGTAAATAGATAAGTTACCATATAATTGTACACCTAGTACGATCGGAAGGATCTCCAATCTGATTTTAAAAGCAGAAAATAAATATTAGATGAGAGTTAATAACGAAATGTCCCCTTTAAGAGAGAGTATATACTACAGACGTCAACAATGAACACTCGTCTTAAAAGTTTATAAACAATATATGTCGTCTGCTTTTTCAAATTCATTGGATTTACACAGACAGAGAATACAACGCACCACGAAGGAATTATCCGAATAGGAAGAAAATCGGTAGATGTGATGTACTTTCAAAGATAAACAAATGATCAAAATTTCAGAAAAATTCGAGCCTTAGTCAAGAGAAAGAGCTTCACAAATTGAACAAGTTAATAAGGTGTTTGTCTACCTCTGGTCCTTTTGCAAGCAGCCACTTGACTTTCAATTTATTAACAGAGTTGTTGGAACTCCTCCTGAGGGCTGTTCTGTTCAACTGGCACGTTAGGTCGTCAAAACTCCGAACTGGTTGGAGGGCGATGCCCATAATGGTCCAAATATTCTCGGGAGAGATCTGGCGGTCTTTCCGGTCAAGGTAGTGTTTGGAAAGCACGAAGACAAGCAGTAGAAAATCTCATCTTGTGCAGACGGGCATCACCTTTCTGAAATGTAAGCTCAGGATGGTTGGCCAAGGGGGGCAACAAAACAGGGTGTAGAATATCTTCTGGGTACAGTTGTGCTGTGAGGGTACGATGGGGAATAGAATATCGTCGACGTATCGCTGTGCTGTAAGGGTGCTGCTGATAATAAACAAAGTGGTCTTGCTACGAAATGAAAGGGCACCCAAGACGTTCACTCCTGGGCGTCGGTCCGTATGGCGGGCGACAGCCTGGCTGGTATACCGCCACTGTCTGGGGCGTCTCCAGTTCCCACGCTGACTACAGTGGCCTTCAGTGATAAGTCGTGCTTCGAACTGAGCCTCGAGGAGCTTTACGGGCAGGGCCCTCCTACCGGATTGGGATTTTTACGATCTAACACGCCAGTTGGACACAATATGACACCTTATGCCCCAGAAAGACATCCATTAACTCTATCAATGCCAAGCCGAATAACTGATTTCATAAGGGGAAGAGGTAGACCAAAGCGTTATTGACTTACTCAATTTGCGAAGCTCTTTCTCTTGAAGAAATCGGGGTATTTTGCTGAAATTATAATCAGATGTTTGTAAATATGCATCACATCTACCAATTTCCGAACCATTCGGATAATTTCTTAACGGCGCGCATCTTTTCTTCTTCTTCTTCTTCACTCACACCCATCCATTGTAACAATATCTGTTCTGTAATGTCGATCACCTGCCTTCCATTACATTGTTGTTTCGTAGCCTGCCGGTCAATGTGGCCGAGCGGTTCTAGGCGCTTCAGTCCGGAACCACACTACTGCTTCAGTCGCAGGTTCGAATCCTGCCTCGTACATGGATGTGTGTTTGTTGTCCTTAGGTCAGTTAGGTTTAAGTAGTTCTACGTCTATGTGACTGATGACCTCGGATGTTAAGTCCCTTAGTGCTCAGAGCCATTTGAACCAATTTTGTTTCGCAGCACACCTTTCGAAATCTAGCAAAGGCTGCGGTTCTCCGTATGGCATCTATTTACCTATTTTCCTGGGCACAACTGACATTATGATATAACTGACCTATGTCGACTGCTAACTGAACGGCATTCATCCAAAACTTGAGTATACTTCATTTAAGCTAATTATCAACTGTACAGAAATAATATTTCGTTTCCGTGAATCTGCGAGCCTACAAGCATGAGCTGCGCAATGTCGTGAGTGTTTTCAATAACTGTGCAGTTGCATGTTCCTGCACTCGTGGTGATTGCCAGAAATATCGACATGTACCAAATAAATACATCTAATGTGTTTAAAATTCCACAGCCTACACGTCATTTTTATTGCATTTTGCACTCAACTCTGTTTTCCGACACACTTGTTTTCGTTTCATCTCTGCTATTCATTTTCAGAATGCATCTCTTGATTGCTCGCAGCGAAACTCTCAGTTCCTGCATATTTTTGCAACAAAATTAATGTCTCTCATTGAAGCTGGCAACGTACACTGATTGTAAGCTTTCCGTTCCAGATGAAAGATTACAGTTGAAACGGCGCGTAACATTTACGGCTTGATATGTTGTTACGCCTTTAGCAATGTGATAAGTTGATAATTTGCTGTTCATCCATCGGAGTCACCTCCGGATCATGACCAGTAGGGACATTTGCACAAAATGCGGCATTCATACGCAACATAAATTCACTTTCGTGATTTTGCAAATTAGAAATTTGATAATGTATTGTTCCCTTAATCACTTTAAAAGGTTATGACAGTCATTTGAATATCGTAGGACGCCTGAACACACGAGTGATAAATCACACGTTGGTAGCAGAGGCTGTATTAGTAGTAGAGGACGACGGAGAGACTAGAGACTCCGTTGCGAGAGAAGAGTGTTGCGTGTACGGTGAGTGAGGACTGAGGAGCTTTCGTGGCAGACCTGCTCAACAGAGAATAAATTTTATTTGAGAGTCTCCCTGGCGTGACTGAGGGTAGAAAATAATTTTGAGATTATTTCATAGAGCAACGGAAGATCTGTAGTCATGTTATACAACTGGATGAAGGCATACTACACGAAGTCTGTTTATGGGATTTGAGGCAAATGTGAACTATAATTACATGTATTTGCTGCAATTGGTACATATATTTGTGTGTGATAGATTTGTAGCACGTTTGTAGCAGTCATTATTAAGAATAACAACCTTAATGTTAAGTCACGATAAATACCGGAGAACTACACTTTCGGAAACTGAATGCTTGCTGTAGATTATCGTGAAGTACTGTACAGGTGAATGAAACCTGCTCGCAAGTGTTTCTGTATTCAGCGCTGTGCTTGCGCTACATAAATAATTATTGTTTATTGTTTCATTTATTATTTTGCAGCCATAATTCGTCTGAAGGCCACCAATCTCACATGTGTTAGCTTTGGTTAATAAACTTTTATTTGGTTTCAAATGTGATCGTCTGGGTTCTTCAGCATCATTGTTCTAACAGAATTATTCCAACAATTTTACTTAATTATTTATAATTCCGCTAGCTTGTTTACTTATTTAAAGATTTTAATCATAAATTCCGTGCTAAATGCAAATGCTTAAAAACAACGGTATACAACCGACACTTCAAATATCACTACGAGTTAACCGAACGGAGTAGGCTTCACATATCTCACACCGATAGCTGCTGTCCCTAGAATCTCTGAGGCATGGTGCCGAAACTTGATCTGTAAACTCGTGTTTCGCCTCCTGTATTACAATGGGAACACTCTCCCATTAAACAAAAATAAAAGCTGTTTACACAGAGTGAACGAATACTGCCTACAGAAACATGACCATTACACCCATTTCAACTGTCGGCCAAATGAAAAACACCTTTCTAAATTAAGCACATCTGTATATTGTATAATACGGACGTACTCTGCGACTTTAATACAAATCTACACTCTCAGCTTGAGCAGTGTGTGACGATAATCGCCGTTCGCACGGTAGAGAACACTTGCTTTCACGTTTGACCAAGGCTGTACTTTGTAGCTACAGTGCGTCCACAGCCGAAATTTTCATAACCGATAACATTTCATAACTTCTGTGAGACTTGGGACGCTGCAAATATTCGCATGCACTGCCCAATCTCGGGTTTCGCCAATACAACTGATGGTAGCGACTCTTATGCACGCTGACCATCACCAAGCTAGATCAGGAACTAGATGACTACAGCAGTTGACCTCAAAGTCACACTACAACTAATGCAAAGCTCAGTGAGGATACAGCTACAATGCTACGTAAATTGGTATGCAATAGGACACGAGCAACGACCAATGCTACCTGCTGTGTAATAGCCGTAAACGATTTCAATGGCAACATTCCGCTTGATGATTACAAAATCAGTTACACGAAATGCTGACAACGATGGCGGTGTGCAACTACAATATTCACGACCACCTCTCAGACAACGACCACAATGCCGGTGTTGTAACCCAGCGAGTCACATTCCTGCCATTACCACAGCACACAAGCTCTCCGTCAAGCTCTCCCTTTTTTGGGGGGTTTTCAATCCGAAGACTTGTTGGCTGGTCTGATGCAGCTCTCCACACTATGTCCTGTGCAAGCCTCTTGATCTCCGAGTAGCTACTCCAAACTAGATCCTTCTAAGTTTGCTTACTGTATTCATCTCTGGGTCTCCCTATACGACTTCTACCTCCCATGCTTTTCTCCAGTACTAAATTGAGGATCTCTTGGTGCCTCATAATGTATCCTATCAACAGATCCCAACTTGTAGTAGGGTTGTGACACAAATTTATTTCCTCCCTGAATTTGTTTCGTACCTCCTCATTAGTTTTGTGATCTACCAACCTAAACTTCAGGGTTCTTCTGTAGCACCACATTCCAAACTCTTCTATTCTCTTCTTGTCTAAACTGTTGACCGTCCATGTTTCGCTTCCACACATGGCTACACTCCATACAAACACCTTCAGAAAAGATTTCCTAATACTTACATCAATATTCGATGTCAACAAATTTATCTTCTTCAGAAACGCATTCCTTGCCATTGCCAGTGTACTTTTTGTACCCTCTATACTTCGTCCATTATCTGTTACTTTGCTGTACCAGTAGCAAAACTTATCTGCTACTATCAGAATTTCGATTCCTAATCTAATTCCCTCAGCGTCACATGATTTACTTACACTACGCACCATTATCCCCGTTATGCTTTTGCCTTGGATCGTCTTTTCAAGACCTGTCCTTTCCAGTCAACGGTTCCTCTAAGACCTTTGCTGTCTCTGAGACAGTTACAATGTCATCGTCAAAATTCAAAATTTTAATTTTTTATTTTAATTCCTATTCTGAATTTTTCTTTAGTTTCCTTTACTGCTTGCTCAATGTACAGACGATTAAAATCTTCGACAGCCTACAACCCTCTCTCACTTCCTTCTCAACCACTGCTTCCCTTTCATGCCCTTTAACTCTTATAACTGCCGTCTAGTTTCTATACAAGTTGTATACAGCTTTTCGATCCTTGTATTCTACCCTTTTACCTTCAAAATTTCAAAGACTATGTTCAGTCAGCAGTGTCGAAAGCTTTCTCTAAGTCTACAAATGCTATAATCGTAGGTTAGGCTTTGCTTAAGCTATCTTCTAGGATACGCCTTAGGGTCAGTATTGCGTCACGCTTTCCAGAATTCTTCTGAACCGAAACAGATCTTCCCCTATGTCGGTTTGTATCAGATTTTCCGATCTTCTGTAATGAATTCATGTTTCATTTTGCAACCACGACTTATTGAACTGATAATTTGTTAATATTCACACCTTTCAGAACCTGCTTTCTTTCCAATTGGAATTATTACATACTTCTTGAAGGCTGAGGATATTTCTTCGGTATCATACATCTTGCTCACCAGACGGTAAAGCTTTTCCAAGGCTATCAACAGTTTTGGCGGAATGTCGTCTACTCCTGGGGGCCTTGTTTCGATCAAAGTCTTACAGTACTTTATCAAATTCTTCTGTCAGCCTCGTATGTCATATCTCTCACTTACATCCTCTTCCATTTCTGTAACATTGCCTTCTTTAAGTTTATGTTCCTCGTATGGACACACTATGTACTCCTTAAACCTCTGCTTGTTTGGCATTTCGTATCTTAAAATTACCCATCCGTCTTCTACTCTACCTCTTTTCCATTTTCTAGTCAACCGTTGCCTAATGGTCCAACGCTCAGTAACCTCTGGGTGCTTCACTTTATCCAGATCTCATCTCCTTAAGTTTTTATCTTTTTACTGTTTCTTCAGTTTTATTCCACAGCTCATAACCAATAAATTGTGTTAAGAGTCCGCATCGGCCCTGGAAAGGTTTTTAAATTTAAAATCTCGTTGCAAAATCTCTGTCTTACCATTATACAATTAATATGAAACCTTCCGATCTCCCAAGGTTTCTTCCACGTGTACATCTTTTTTCATGCTTCTAAGCCAAGTGTTCGCAATGATTAAACCATGCTGTGTGAAAAAGTATACCAGGTGGCTTCCTCTTTCGTTTCCCCCATGTTTTCCTTTTCCTGGTATCAAATTCCAGTTCCTCATCACAGTTAAATTTTCGTCTCCCTTAACTGTCTGAATAATTTATTTTTTTCTCATCATAAATTTCTTCAATGTCCCTGTCATCTGCATAGCTATTTGGCATGTAAGCTCGTACTACTGTGGAGGGTGTTGGCTTCGCGTGTATTTAGGATACGATAATGTGTTCACTATGCTGTTCGTAGTAACTTACCCGCATTCGTATTTTCTTGTTCGTTACTAAACCCACTCCTGCACTGCCTCTATTAGATTTTGTACCTGACCAGAAGTACTGTTTCTCCTGCCACCGAACTTCACTAATCACCACTGTATCTAACTTTAACTTATCTATTTCCCTTTTTAAATTTTCTACCCTACCAACCCTCCCGCTTATCATAATAGAAACAGATGCGGGTCATATTGAAATCGGGTTTTATTTTCTGAGAACATTTTTCGTTTTCCATACATCAAAACATGGAAATGGCAATGATTAATAAAAATAGATTTTTATTAAGTAATATGAAAGACGAACCGAAATAGCTAGTTAACGGTGTAGCTGTAACGTCTGAAGCCTACGAGAAAATGAAACTCATACTTCATGCGCGCTACAGTGATATTAATCGCAACATTCAAGTATAGCTGGATTTCCTAGATCATCTGCAGCGAGCTCAGCCAACCAAATCGGCTTCTTTGAATCATACGTATTTGGAGTGTAATCGTCATTTCCACGCACTCGGAGAAAGTATACGAACTTACGGACACATCCTTGCTCTAAAAGAGCTGCACGCGTTTCCTTCGGACATGAGCAGGTAATGGATTATCCACGCTAAACAATAAAATTTTGCGGAAGGCTAATTTGCGAAGCTCAGCAAATTCGTAAACAGAGAAGTCGAAGGAGCCGTCACAAAAATAAAAATACGAAGGACTTTTCCGGTTTAGCGTCTTTAGTCTCATAGCAGCAATCAAACTAGAAACGAAGTCCACGATGTTTCAGTCATACAAACAGAAACCAGAGCTGTGTTGCTTATTAGGCGAGACTAACGGGCACTGCGTAAAGCAATGCAACAAAGTAACCACTGTGGAGGACAGCACAGAAAAGCTAAGACAATTGTAACGCTGTTTTCTTTGCTTAAATAAAGGCCACTTATTAGAAAAGACGTAGCAAACGAGGCGAAACATTTTGTTCAGATTGAAAGCTGTCTCACAACTACCCCATTTCATTCACAGCCGACTTATGTGATACATTAGTCAATAAAATTCATAATCTCGGCCACACTCAAAGACAGCACAGGTTACGGTCACTGGATCAACAGAGTTACGTGAACTGAGACGCTGTGTCCTAGATAAAGGAAGCGAATAACGATTTATAATTTACCCCGGTTGTTGAAACAGATGGACGCATGACGAGTTTCGAATGCAACACAACACTGCTGCAGAATTGTCACCTCGTTACATGCCAGCTCCAAGGAGCTCAGACTTCCGTCCCTTGACAGCTCCAGTACATACTCACGAACTATTTCTCAGAAAGCACTTTCACCTTTGAAGGTACACACATTGCCACTGGCTTATCCGAAAGACGATTCACCAGTTATTCCAACAGAACATGTCAACTGTGTAGACTGCTGTTAGAGATAGTCAAAGATGCACCAACGATTCAGATCTCACCTTCTCTACTATTTGTCCCTTCCATTTGTCGATGGGTACTAGATGCAAGTATAAGTGTGGTATGGTTTAACAAACATGCGTCTACAATATATTACTTGTGGAAGAACCTGCACTACATGACCATCAGGTTCGCAATATCTGTGATATCGAGAAATTGGGTTTCAGGCACATCACGACCGTGTGATTATCTAGAACTATACTCACCGGTTACTGTCCAGAATCCTGAACAATAAGCTCCCGGGACTGAGTTTTACGTCTACTATTCGACTGAAAATGGCCGATAAGTTGTTCCACTTCATAGCACCGTAAAATAACTAGGTTTCCTTTAACATTAGAGTGAGTAAAAGTGATCTCATGCATTAAGCAACAAGCTGCAAAACAATGCAGAGAGTTTCAGAATAAAAATATGGCATATACTTCTCAAGTCCAAGTTGAGATTGCGAAATCGGGTGTGGAGGAAGCCGCTACTCAGCAGCTGCTGCAAGTACTGCACTCGAAAATGCGAAACACAGTGCTGCGCATTCCTGATAGCAATACAATCAAACGTAACGCCTCATTTAGCTGATCATACCCCTATAGGGTTTTGGATGAGAGAATGTTGATATGTATATCACATTATGGATCATTGACTTCGTATTACGCTTTTGTATAGATGTCCTCTAGAGCTTTTAAAGCATAGTATACAAGAAAGTTTCAGCTATTCTTAGCGGATCCTAAGCCTTGTATATATGCGAGGATTTTTCAATAAAGAATGATCATAATTTTTTTTGACAACATGTCTTTACTCATCTTCATAATTTTGATGGTCCTATAAAAGTAGTCTCCCATGAGTGCGATGCACCTGACCCAGCGTTTCTACCAGTCTTCAGGTACATGCTGGAAACCATTATTTGAGAAGTCCTTCAAAATCTCCTGCACAGCCTTCACCACTGCTTCTGATGATTGACAATGCCTACCACGAAGACGTTTCTTCATGTTAGGGAATAAACAAAAGACACATGAGGCTAAATCCGGACTATAGGGAGGGTGAGGAATGCACTTCGCGTTGAATTTTGCAAGACATCCAGCAACAACATTGACAATATGCGGCCGCGCATTATCCTAGTGCAGCATCCAGCCTGCTTCACGGATATGTGGTCTTCTGCGCCTTACATGGACCTGCAGTGTTTTCAGGACATCCCTCTAATATTGTCAGTTACTGTTGTGTTTGTAGGTGCAACATGTTGATAAACCATTGCATGAATATCAAAGAATGAGAAGACCGTAACTTTCCCAGCAGAAGCAACTGCTTTTGCTTTTTTGTGGGTTGGTGATGGAGGAGATTTCAACTCTGAGCTTTGCTATTTGCTCTCAGGATCAAAATGATGTAGCCAAGTTTCATCATCACAGATTACATTTGAAAGAAACTCCGGATCTTCCTCTAACATCAACTATTGCATGCAGGCTTGCAAGCGAATGTCCTTTTGTTCCGAAGTGGCCGAGCGGTTCTACGCGCTACAGTCTGGAACCGCACGACCGCTACGGTCGCAGGTTCGGATCCTGCCTCGGGCATGGATGGCTGTGATGTCCTTAGGTTAGTTAGGTTTAAGTAGTTCTAAGTTCTAGGGAACTGATGACTTCAGCAGTTAAGTCCCATAGTGATCAGAGCCATTTGAACCATTTGAATCCTTTTGTTCGGGAATCAATAGTTTTGGAACCCATTACGCACAAACACGTGTCATGTGTAATTTTTCTATCACCAACGTGTAGGTGGCACCCAATGAAATGTTCAGTATTTCAGAAAGTAGTCTTAAGGTTATTCGTCGATCCTCTCTCACAATGACAGCAGCAGTGTTGTTGTTTTCTTCTGTAAGAGTAGTAACTGGAGCACCAGGTCAATATTCCCTTGAAAT
The DNA here is from genome assembly GCF_021461385.2 of Schistocerca piceifrons. Taxonomy (NCBI): domain Eukaryota; kingdom Metazoa; phylum Arthropoda; class Insecta; order Orthoptera; family Acrididae; genus Schistocerca; species Schistocerca piceifrons. The sequence goes on along the minus strand of NC_060144.1, from coordinate 285,795,858 downwards.
TGATTGTCTGTCCTCTTTAAACATTTGAAGCTACCTTCGATCTGTGCTGTAGGGAATAAACAGACTCTCCATAGGCCTCCTGTAACATAGTATAGGCCTCACCTGAAGAATTGCTGAGACGAAAGCAGAATTTCAAAGCCGCGTATTGTTCCTCGCGTGTTACCTCCATTGTGGTGGTAGGCGATACTGAATATGTCTGACCATGCCTGACTCTCACGGGCGGGAACCAGCAGTCCCAATAATGAAACTACTACGGCGTGTTTGTTGCACATTAAGCTATAAGAATATCATAAGATTAAATTTTAATGCGACAAATTATGACCATAAATATGATGATCGTTACATATTCAACAGCCCTCGTATAAATGTACAGGGTGGTCCATTGTCGTGACCGGGCCAAATATCTAACAAAATAAGCGTCAAACGAAGAAACTACGAAGAACTAAACTTGTCTAGCTTGAAGGGGGAAACCAGATGGCGCTATGGTTGGCCCGCTAGATAACGCTGCCATAGGTCAAACGGATATCAACTGCGTTTTTTTTTAAATAGGAACCACCATTTTTATTACATATTCGTGTAGTACGTAAAGAGATACGAATGTTTTAGTTGGACCACTTTCTTCGCTCTGTGATAGATGGCGCTGTAATAGTCACAAACATATGCCTCACAGTTTTAGACGAACAGTTGGTAAAAGGCAGGTTTTTTTAATTAAAATACAAAATGTAGGTACATTTGAACATTTTATTTGTGTTGTTCCAATGTGATACATGTACCTTTCTGAACTTATCATTTCTGAGAACGCATGCTGTTACAGCATGTGTACCAGTAAATACCACATTAATGCAATAAATGCCCAAAATGATGTCCGTCAAACTCAATGCATTTGGCAATAAGTGCAACGACATTCCCCACAACAGCGAGTAGTTCCCTGTCCGTAATGTTCCCACATGCATTGACAATGCGCTGACGCATGTTGTCAGGCGTTGTCGGTTGATCACGATAGCAAATATCCTTCAGCTTTCCCCACAGAAAGAAATCAGGGGACGTCAGATCCGGTGTACGTGCCGGCCATGGTATAGTGCTTCGATGACCAATCAATCTGTCATGAAATATGCTATTCAATACAGCTTCAACCGCACGCGAGCAATGTGCCAGACATCCATCATGTAGGAAGTACATCGCCATTCTGTCACGCAGTGAAACGTCTTATAGCAACATCGGTAGAACATTACGTAGAAAATCTCCATACATTGCACCATTTACATTCCCATCGATAAAATAGGGGCCAATTATCCTTCCTCCCATAATGCGGCATCATACATTAACCCGCCTAGGTCGCTGATGTTCCACTTGTCGAAGCCATAATAGTTTTCCGTCGCCCAATAGTGCATATTATGCCGGTTTACTTTACCACTGTCGGTGAATGACGCTTCGTCGCTAAATAGAACGCGTGCAAAAAACCTGTCATCGTCCCGTAATTTATCTTCTGGCCAGTGGAAGAACTGTACACGACATTCAAAGTCGACGCCATGCAATTCCAGATGCATAGAAATATGGTACGGGTGCAGTCGATGTTGATGTAGCATTCTCAACACCAACGTTTTTGAGATACCCGATTCTCGCTCAGTTTGTCTGCTACTGATGTCTTGATTATCCGCGACAGCAGCTAAAACACCTACTTGGGCATCATCATTTGTTGCAGGTCGTGGTATAAGTTTCACATATGGTTGAACACTTCCTGTTTCGTTAAATAACGTAACTATCCGGCGAATGGTCCGGACACTTGGATGATGTCGTCTAGGATACCGAGCACCATACATAGCATACGCCCGTTGAGCGTTTTGATCACAACAGCCATACGTCAACACGATATCAAACTTTTCTGCATTTGGTAAACGGTCCATTTTAACACGGGTAATGTATCACGAAGCAAATATCGTCCGCACTGGCGGAATATTACGTTATACCACGTACTTATACGTTTGTGACTATTACAGCGACATCTATCACAAAGCGAAAAAGTGGTCCAGCTAAAACATTCATATTTCTTTACGTACTACACGAATATGTAACAAAAAATGGGGGTTCCTATTTAAAAAATCGCAGTTGATATCCGTTTGACATATGGCAGTGCCATCTAGCGGGCCACCCATAGCGCCATCTGGCTTCCCCTTTCAAGTTAGACGAGTTTCGTTCTTTGTAGCTTTTTCGTATGATGCTTATTTCGTGAGATATTTGGCCCGGTCACTATCAATGAACCACACTGTATATATATACACGCGAATCTGATACAAGGGCAAACAGATTTCACATAAAATATTCTCAAGAAGTGTCGTCTTTTATATGATGTAATTATGCTAAGCATCACACACTGCTAGAACTACGAATATTTTGTGCTAACGATGCTCTATGTGGCAAAATGCGAACTGTTGCATTAAGCGAGAGCTTTGTACATTCCAGAAATTTTCATACTTTCGCCCTTAGTTAGCTGTGTATCAGATATTTCTTGTTTTCTGTTATTCCAGTTTTAAAACGTAGTATAAAGTTTTCATGTGCTTCAATTATTATTGCCATTAAAAAAAAACAAGTATTATTCCAAATGTGAAGAAATGTTCCAATGGACTAAATCGTCATCTACCAAGGAACAGAAATTGTACACAGATTTAGAAGCCTGTGATAGAAAAAAAATCTCTTAGGTATTGCAAAAATCGTCTGTGTGTTATTACTCTACAACACTTCAGTAATCAGTAAGTGGAATCAATAATTAAAATGAAAGTGAAATGAAGATCTATTACCAAAAACCAACTGCAAGTTAAATACACTTTTGGAGTAGAAGGTATGGAAACATCACACAAATTTTCATTTTCAAGACAGATAGAACATTAAAAAACTTCAGTTCACTTGTAAAAGTAACTTATCATTTGCAGATATGACCTGATGATTCACTTATAAGAGCTGTCCTACTACGTCCAAGGTGTTGGATATGTACAAAGTGCTCTGACTGTGAGGCTGTCAGCATCGAACGTTTGGCTAAACAGCTGGTACACGTACCATTGTGTCTACCCTAATTCTCCGTACGTCTTGAACTCTACTGAACACGTATTTGGCTTTCGAGGAGTTGCGGGGTAAGATTTTGGTGAAGTGGGGTTTGGGTTGGGTGTTATGTTAGTGTAGGATCAGTTTCACGAACAATTTAGTTAACATAAGATATCATTCTAGAAAACTGACAATCAGTGATACAAATGAACTTCATCTGCAGCCCAGCTACAGCTCCTTAAGGCAGCACTTGAAGTAAGAGGATTATAGCACAAAATCCTTTCAGCAGAACATAACAACATTTAAATGAGACTTCGTCCCCGTCAGGCACATTATACCAACAAGAACAACACTTCACAACATAAGGCCCTGTTTCACAGATACACAACTAGCAAACGAAATCAGTTTCCGCAGCTAACCACTTATAACAAGCAAGAAACTAGAAAATATCCCTCTGCTTAATTATATTAGCATTCCATTAAATCTAGATCTACGTGCTCCAAATCCCAGGGGGTTCGCCGCTCTTTGGGGTTCGTGCTTGGCTACCATGGGGTCCCAACCTTTGTAGCATCTTTTCCATTCCATGCTGCATATCTGTCGTTTTGCTGCTCTTTTTCCCCTCCCTTAGGGAACATCTCTGGGCTGATTTTGGAAATGTGTTTTGCATTTGCTGTAGTCAATATCAGAATACTCTCCACAGTTTCTCGTTGCTCTTTTTTTCTTCGTTCACCTACTTCTACCCTTCCTCCGCTTCAGTGTTTGAGGTCCCTCTTTTTCTTCTTCCTCCCTGTGCGCTCCGAAGGCTGGTCCACGCGTGTGACGTGTACCATATGACAGAGTTACACGTAATTCCTAGCCCTGGGTCGACAGGTAGGGTTCACACATACACCCTGGCACAAGCTAGGCCCAGGCAAGGCTGATTGCCTGAGCTGCTACAGTCCCAAATTGGCGATTGGTCCCTCTGTCAGGTGTTGGGGGGGGGGGGGGGGCGGCGTGACCTGAGGCAGGTTTTCGGGAGGTGTCAACTGAGTAACCTAAGGCCTTTGCACCCCGTTCGGAAGGGGGCCCCCCAGTTGGAAGGAGAGCGCCATCGGAGACGCTGACCGTCATGGGGGATTTTCTCGCAATAAACCAATATCTTCAGAGACAACGGCTATGAAATGTAACTGGAATGAGGCTAACGATTCAAAGACCCACCCAGCTGCACCACAGGTTCTTGTGAGTTTCTCATACTGAAGACTGTCAGTCCTTCGCTACAGTAAATCCGTTTATTATTCAGTAAGGTGTGGAAGCAGTTGTTGGCCCTGTGGAGTGCCACTCTCATTTACACAATGGAGGGGGGTGGGGCTTTTCGAGACTACTTCTGATTCTCAAGCACTATAACTGCTTGCAGCTTCACTCCTCCATGGCTATCCTGTTAGTGCCAAGGAACATCAAACGCTGAATTCTTCTCATGGTGGTATTTACACTAGGCTGCTCGATGGTCTGACTACAGCAGAAGTCGAAACGTACCCCTCTCATCAGGGTGTCATAGCAGTCCATCGGGTGCTGAAAAAAGTAGATGCCTCCTGAGTTCCGGCACACACTCTCGTTCTCACTTTTGATAGATCGGATCTTCTGTCAAAGATCAAAACAGGTTATGAATTTATCACAGTCAGACCATATATTCCGAACCTGACCCGCCGCTACCAGTTCATAGTTACAACCACACTCTGGAGTCTTGTCGACACTCAGCCAAATGTGTAACCTGTGGTTCGGATGCCCATGAGGGTGATTGTCCGCTCCCTCCTCCCCACTGCATCAGCAGCTAAAATGGAGGTCATGCCGCGTGCTCCCGTGATTGTCCCGTGTACCTCAATGAGCGAGCTCTCCAGGACATCCGGGTGAAGGAAAATGTGTTGTACTCGGTCGCTAGCAAGTTGTTGGCTAGTCAACCCATCTCCATCATTGTATCAAAGCTACATTAATCAAAAGTACAGCAGAGACTTTGTTACTATAGTGGAATGTTGTTTAAATCAAAGTTATTTCTTTTTTCAAGCTGGCCATTATCACTGATTTTCTTAAGATGTAACCGCTGGCAAAACATGTTGTGTATTTGTACAGAAAAGTTTATCATACCCTTAGTACATGTAGAACTTCCAATAGAAACCTCCACAAATTTGTTGAAAATGTGAACGACTGGCATACTAATATAAAAGTCCGCATGGAGTCAGCATACATGCCCTGGGTATTAGCATAAAGATAGAAGACAGGAACCATAGGCTTAAAATTTATCGAAAAGACACCTTCACTGACACATTCACCCAGCTTCCTCCTAACATGCAGCATTTCTTCGCATGATCCAACGCTTCCTTTCTATCCATTTCTCCCAAGACCTTGACCAGGAACTTTATACAATGAAAACAATAACCACAAATAATGAATTTGAACCCAATATAATTGACAATATTCTAGGTAAAAAGATGAAGAAGCAAGTCAGGTCCCTACTGTCCCCAATTAAAAATGCAGACGAACTGGAAAAGAAATGGTGCAGATTATCTTACAGGGAAAACGTCAAACAGATAAGTTACATTTTGAACGCAAAGGGTTTCTCTGTGGTTTTCTGTGTCCCTCAGACAATAAGAAGGTGCTTGTTCAATGCTAAATACAAACAAACAGCCTTCCCGGAAAGTGTGGTTTATAAGATAATATATCGGGAATGTCAGTCTTGTTACATTGGACAGGCTGGGAGGTCAATGTGCACCAGAGTTAAAGAACATCACAGAAGCTGAAGATTGAAGAAGCCCGATTCACAAATACCTAATAGACCTACAGGTCTTACTCACGCATTAAAGCGAACCAAATTCAGCCAGTTAGAAATCTTAGAAATTAAAGTACAGTTGTGTACATCCCCACAACTCTTATTAAACGAGCATACCCAATTCAATAATTCATGTCTTTAGATGATATCACAACACCGGGATGGATGTAAACCTTTGGGTCTCGATCCATCAGTAGATAAAAATTTCTTGGCTGATGCGTAACTTTATTCCTAAATAGGCCTATGTTTAATTATGTTAATGTAATTGCTGAATTGTGTAATTCATACGCAACTTGTTGAAAACGGTCCTTGAAATATTTTTACATTAAGCTAAGGATTGATACATTAAGATGTTGAGATGACTGTCTTTACGTTATTATGATGTTTATCTTTGCATTGTCATCTTTGGAATTAGTAATGTACTTATAACGGGCTTATAACCTGAAATGTAGCTTGTGCTGTAACCATAACAGAATTAGTGTACAAGGCAAAATACAGTGTTCGTTTAGTCAGTTTTATCTGTTCACTTATCCATATTTTTCTCAAGTAACTAACTCTTACATGGGTGATGTAGTAATGTGGCGACTTTTCCGATCGCATGCCATGTCGGAGTTAAAGATCTACTAGGCCAAATGAAGTTGTTTGAACTGTGATATTTCGAAAACTGTTACTCCCCGTACAAATGATGTAACGAGCATAGTACACATGACTTAAATCAAACGACTCAAAATCATTAAAGCTTTTACTAAAAAGTGGTGAAACCATCTTATGTCACTCTCACTGACAATAATTACAGTGTATATTAAAACTAGTTTGACCTCTTCTCGACAGCCAGCAGCGCTGCTTAGGGTAATAAATATCCAATGAACACTTTGCCCGTCCTGACCACTTTAACATACCTTCCACTGTCGATCTTGCTATTAATTGGTAACCTACACAAATTAATATGTATTATACACTACTCAAAAGAGTTAAGGGAGCATGGCTCTGCGTGTCTGCCACAGTACACGGAGCAGTAAGTGAGTACTAGGTATGTTACCAAATTATACCTTTATCTATCGCTAATTAAGTGCACAACGAATCATTGTTACATCCGAGATGGGTTACATATAAGAACTGAAACGGCAAAAACGAAATGGCAACAATCAGTAATTCGGGTGCCTTTCGTTAGATTGTGAGAGATTCAATAACGTGTTAGCACTACTGACACTTACATTGCATACTCCGTAAAAATCTATCGAGGTCACCCTCTTGCACCAGTTCCAATTCTTCTATGAGAGCTAACGAGACTTCTTGGTAATGCTGTGGAGGAAAAGGAGTACCATGAAGAGGTATGCCAAACTTGTCCCACATAAGCACCATGGGAGTTAGGTCGGCACTTACCGCTGACCATTTCTTTGCTTCATTGTCCACCACACAAGAACGCCTGCCACATGGACCCTGGAATTAGAAGGAATTCAGGGCAGCCACCTTATGTGAGAGCAATCACATGATCCAGCAGGATCTATTCGATGTAATGACGGTAATGCGACAATGAACAGTGTCAAGATACGCATAGAATATCAAAACTGAATCCTCTTTACGACATTATAGAACCTTTAACATTTGGCATGTACCCATAACCAAGTGTCTCCTGACACTAACACAGTCATTGCTCCTCTGTGAATTACATGTTTCATAATGACGAAGTAACCACTCGACATGTGAACGGCAGAACTGAAGGCGAGTGGCAGCATGTTGTCGTGTCAAGTGAGGTACTCGAACAGAACCTCAGCGTCGTAAGGTCATTTCCTGTGACATGTTCATTACAATCTGATCGGACACACTGGGTAAAGTCGACCGTGTGAGTCGTCTTGCAGTGCTATGGTGGTATTCGTACGACGCTGCAAAACATAGCTGGCCAGATATCGGTCTTCACGTGGGGCTGCAATGCGTCAGCGACTCAGTCTAACTCGCCTTGTGCACTGACCTGTCTCCCCGTAGCGTGGCCACAACCTACGGATGACAGATGGAGAGGCATTGGTATCTTCAGCAACACGACCGAAAATCCATCCTCTTTGGATTAAACAGACCGCTCTTGCAACTTACGCTGCATTAAGATGTCACATTGCATGTGTTTAGTTGAAAACAATGTCCACAAATGAGAAACTGTCATCAGTGTACCTCACTAAAAGACTCTGGGACACAGGTCTCACTTCCGTCTGAGTGCTCACCTGCCTAACGACGCCAAAAGATGGAAAATGATTTTAATTGCTGCCTACATTGAAAGCGAATATCTCAAGCGATGCAATAAGGTCGCAGGTACCGCCTGTATCAAAAAATATTTTTACATACCGGAAGTGAGTCACGTGTTCCCCTTAGTCTTTTGAACTGTGCATTAATTAATAACAGTAACTGCAATTTGAGACCTGATTACAAGGTTTAATAGACGTTTTGGATGTCGTTTTTCTCTTATTCATGCATTGTACGAGGGCTATTCGGAAAGCAAGGTCCGATCGGGTGGGAAACAGAATCCACAGTGAAAATCCGATGAAGCTCTGCCCAGATGTGTTGAGCAGTGTTTGTAATACGCCCGCCGATCGCGTCACGTCGTTCTTTTCAGTGCTGAGTGCACAGTGAGCACGTAAAGATGCCTAGAAAATAGTCTCCCACCAAATATGAGGGCCTGGTGAGTCATGCAGCCCACATTACATAACGGTCAGAGTTTCCTTGTTCATGATAACTATCGACCGCAAACTGCAGGGGCAGTGAAGGCGCCCCTTCAGCATTTTTCATAGGAAATGCCTTATTACCCACCACACAGCCCGTAACTGGCTCCCCGTGAGATTCATCTCTGCCCTCACCAACCCATCCTTGTGAAGACAATATTTTCGCACAGACAACGAACTGTACACCAGCGTAGAGGATCGACGGAATGCACAGTCGGTTGCCTTCTGTGACGAGGGTATTGGAAAGTTGGTACAACGCAACGATAAATGTCTAAGCTGGAGCGGCGGCTACGTACAGAAGTAGCTGAAAGGTGTATATAACTGCTGCAAATAAAACCTTTGTTATTTTCAGCGTGGTTTACCGATCGGACCACACTTTCCTAATAGCCCTCGTATTACAAAGACCTTAATTTCATTTCATATTACTCGGTGCAAACATGTGCCACTTTTCAAGACGGCCGTCTCTGTAATACTCATTCACGAATCCATGTTACGGTCAATACTTATACATAGCAGTTGATCTGTGCTAGCTGCGCATGCTGGTGAGTTGTCAGGATTGGACGAGGAATAACAAAATATTCCCCCTCCCGCTTCTATACAGCGGGCAGTGGGTGCACTACGTACCACCTAATCCAGATATAAACGGCAAAATTTACCCGGCTCAGGGTTGAATTCGGCGATGTCAGTTAAAATCTAGCACATTTCAGAATGTTACAGTCTCTATAAATATTTTGTTCGTTACCCTGCAAGGAAAAAATCACTTGAGTTTCTGGATTTTGCTGTCACAGTTTGACGACCACTCCTGTAGAGGAAGGTATAGACTGGAATATATCCAGCAAAAAATTGAGGATGCTGGTTGCAAGTGCTACTCTGAGATGCAGAGTTTAGTGCAGGAGAGAAATTCCTGTCTGGCCGCATCAAACCAGCCAGAACGATGATAATAAATTAAAAAAAAAACCATACGTCAGTTGTCTACCACCGAATGTAGTGCCAGTTTATTGATAATAAAACAATCTTGGCTGGAAGAGTCAGGAATATTACAACTGACACATGGAATCACATGTGTAGCCTTGTATGCTAATGTTGCTGCATCACGCACTTTGTAGCGAGAAGGAGAGCTGCACCTCCATAAGGTACGCAACTCTTATGGTGTGTGTTTGTAGGTATTAGCCACGTTTTCCCCTTACTGTAAGGGCTTTTCCCTTCTTAGGCAACCAGAAATTGTAGCACTTCACAGGCATCACTGATGTGAAGAATTTCCTCTGTACAGTTTTAATATAACGATATTTCATTAACATCAGTTACACGTGTCCTTCCTTATGCACCAGTTTTTTTAGTTCCATTTCAATTAGTGTGGTCTAAAATTACTGCTGAATGCATAATGATTAGACTTCGGACTTTTAGGTTCTAAAAATCCTGAATTAAGTACCTAAAATAGGTTCTATCACTTAAAAATCAGAAAATAGGTGACCAAAATCAGACATTTAGTTGTCCAGAAAGATAAATAGATTGACAATAATCAGCATTATATTATTATCCATGTCCAAAATTACAGTTACGAGAAACTGCATCTCTTGTCTGCTAATAGCATCTCATATGCCGAGAATGAGCGTTCGACGTCAACAGATGTCATGGGAGCATATTTAAATGACTGCAATAGGCGCAATGGGATCGCATACTTATGTTCTGTTGATTTACGTGATAAGACGTCAGCCATTGTGCAGAGGGCGGCCAGTCCTGGTGTTTTTTGTAGTACTGTCCTTGGTTATCACTAACTTTCATACCAATAGAACCTGGGACCAAGTAGATTTTTCTGTGTCATCTCTTCTATCAGTCGCAGTTGCGTATTGACTAGTTTTTCCTGAACACTGTACAGCTTTAATAATAGGGACCAAAAATGCATAATGGGATTTTATGTCTGTTGTGTCGTTGGAAATTGTTGGGTCCTTTACAAAATGTTTGGCTAAAGTACTGCCTCCTCTCGTATCTTAAGAACAGTGTTCTTAATGTCTTCCTAATGCTTGCTGTAGTAATTCACGGCCTCTAGCCACGTTCCTCAGCGAGTAAGTATGGGTTCTGGTGGAAGTGATACGTTGGGAAGATCCTCTCGAAACAACTGGATTCTTCTAGGTAATTTAATTAAAACCTTTTTGATGGTTGAAACTAGCTTATTTACATGTGGAAATTCAATACGCATCTTCTCAGTTACACGATTCATGGCATGGGCAACATATGTCATATGGAGCATGCTGGGTAAAATACTTTCAACAATTTAACAGCAGCAGTCGTGTATGCAGTTGCATCAGTGTACATTACAAGTACTTTATTTTCATCTAGACTGTTGGGGGAAATCAATTTGAGGGCTTTATTAACAAAGTGAGCAATTGTTTCCTGGTTAGTGTTTTTTAGCTCCTAGCTGCAAATCAGATGAGGTACAGAGCGAGTGTCAGGATGTAACTTTCCAACAATAAAATTAGCCACATATCAATCTTCTCTGTCAGTTGTCTCATCGACAGGGATCCACATATATAAATCGCCTGTATCTTCCCATATCCTGCTCAATGTATTTTCATGCAAAGTATCTAAATAGTTCTTTCTCAGTGTGGAGTTTGATGGAATGTTGTGGTGACAGTATTTCTCTAGAAAACTTTTGAACTGCCTGTTTTCAACTGCATTGAATGGTATGTTTGCTGCAACAATGGCTCGACACAGGTCAATATGAAATTCGTTTCTTTTGTGTCTTTTGATTAAGTTACAAACTTTTGTTTTAAGTTTGATCTATTTTTTAAATTTGACTAGTGTTTAACCCCTGCAATATGCTGACTTAAATGCTACCTGAAAAAAAAAGAAATCCGAAATATTTTGTGGAGGAATTTACGTACGAGATCTACTTAGGAAAATTAACCTACATCAAGGGCTTGGAAACAATATTTTTGTATTCACATGTCTGGTCCCAGTTAACACGGCGAAAAACAGTGGCTTCACTATTCTCTGCGCATGGGTAGCACATAAAAGATAAACATTTTACTTACGTCTTTGTTGCATACATTGTAGTGAATAGCTCTTCTGTTTCTCGAGAAATTAGGAAATTCTTGTAACCACTGATCAATCAGAGATGATTTTGAACTGGCTACTTTCGACATACTTGACTTGTCCAAATACACTGTCGTTGTGAAATATTTCACAGCATCCAAGGAGCACGCTGATCGACTGCATGAAGACAGTGCAAGTGTTTAGAACAGGCTGTTCCGACGATGGAGGAAGGCGCCGAAGGCAGATCACAAGGCTCCTCCGTTCCCTGCCATCCCATTTGTCGGTTCACAGCGAGCGACAATGCTCTGCGCAGCAGCGCTGACCAGAGCAGTCTGGCGCATGCTGTCGACGTGTGACTCACGATTGGTGTTCACGGATGCAAACAAACCAGTCTTCATTCAATTACTGTTTTCTAAGTAGCCGGGAAGAACAGAAGTGTAGTTTTAGCCATACTAACTTTATTTGATTGGATTTTTAAAAATTAGTAGTGAGGTTACTACATGAAATTAGGAATTTTTAGGATCTTTAAAAATGAGGTACAATCAGGTTCTAACATGAAATTAGGTATTTTAGGTACTATAACATTAAAATTTCGTTAAAATATTTGCGTACTTTTTAGCTGGGATGACCATGAGATAATATTAGTTATAAAAATCTTCATTTAAATTTTAAAATTTAGATACAATCAGGAGTAGTGGGACTACCTTCATACAGTCTCACTCTACATTGTTGCTAAATTTATTCAAGATGGCGGCGATGACGTCATCCAAGATGCCCGCGTGTAGACTTGGCAACAGTGCATGACGTCATCCTAGATGGCGGATTTTGGCGACAAAATAGGTCACTTGTGCTACCTCCACTAACCTAACCCCCAAAAAATGGCACCAAATTTGGATTTTGGTGGGGAAATAGGCCAATTGAGCTACCTCCACTAAAATAAACCCCAGAAAAATGATCGGAAATTTTTATTTAGGAGGGAAAATAGGTTAACTGGGCTAGCTTCACTAACCAAAGCCCCTGAAAAATTGCGCCAAATTTAAATTTTGGTGGGGATATACGCCGATTGAGCTACCTTCACTAACCTAACCCCAGAAAAATGATGGGAAATCTGAATTTTGAAGGTAAAATAAGTCAATTGGACTACCTACACTAAACTAAATCTTCAGAAAAAAAATTGGCTGCAAATTCAAATTCCAGCAGGTTAGTGCATCATACCATGAAAATGGTGGGAAAATAGACCAATTGGGCTACGTTCACTAACCTAACCCCCCACCCCGTAGAAAATGGCTGGAAGTTCAAACTCCAACAGGATAATGTCTCGAAACCTGAACTTAGCTTTATTATTATCATTTTATTATCATTTACTATCATTTATTATTATTTATTACCATTTATTAACAATTATTATCAATTATCATCATTTATTATTATTTATTACTATTATTTATTCGATGCACATGTGTTCGCTACGAAGTCCTGAGTCCAGCTGTGTCAGTTCATACACCTGCCACCAGAGAGCGCCGTCGTGACGTCATTCAAGATGGCGGATTTGAGCGGGAAGAAAGCCAAATTTGCTACCTTTACTAACCTAAACCCAAGCAAAAACTTGGCACCAAATTTAAATTCCAACACGATATTGGCTCTGAGCACAGTGGGACTGTGGTCATCAGTCCCCTAGAACTTAGAATTACTTAAACTTAACTAACCTAAGGACATCACACACATCCATGCCCAACGCAGGATTCGAACCTGCGACCATAGCGGTCAGGAGGTTCCAGACTGAAGCGCCTAGAACTGAACGGTCACACTGGCCGGTGCATACGAAAATGGCTGCAAAAACCGTACTTGTCTTTATTATTATTCATTATCAAATATTATCATTCATTATCATTTATTATCATTTATTATTATTTATTGTTATTGTTACTTCTATTTATTATTATTATCATTTATTATTTATTCAAGATGCCCAATTTCGGCGCTAAAAATACCATTTGCATTGCATCCATAACAAAAATCTGTCACTAGTATAAATTCCAACACCATAATCGATCATATGTACGAAATAGTCCACGTCCTACGAACCTTGACAATCACTTATCGTTTTTCACTGCTAACCTATCAAAATCGAGTCAAAAAATAAACTGCACTTGTACTAACGTGATTAAAATCCTCTCATTTTGCAAGGAAAAATCACTGTAGTCTTTATTTCAAGCAGTACAGTCATCACTTGTTCTCCAACAGATTTAGTACACATCCTCACGTTTGCTGCAACACCCAGTGCACTCGCCACTAGGTCCTGACTCCAACTGACTTAGTTCAAATCGTCACAGCAGCTGAGGCTACCCCTAGCGCCACTGGTCAGCGTTATCCTGCCACTGGTCCAGTGGCTGCTCGGACCACTCTAGCCGCTGGACCTTATAAACATGTTTTCACTGGACACGCTGGAACCCGCTGATGCCGATGTCACACAACCGCCCGCTCATTCGCGATCCACCACTTGGTCGACATAGAACGCACTGCCACACTTTTGGTGCCAAATTTGTTTTGCTGGACAGGTTGGTGCCTGTCCATGCCTACCTCACGACGGTCGTCCGTCCGCTTGGACCACTAAACATGTTTTACTCGTTCGAACCTGCCGGTTTTGACATCACAACAAAGAACACGGCTTACACCAAAATTGTTTCCTGGAGAGTGGAATCTGCCCTGGCGTCACACAATCACCGGTCCATCACGTGGCGTGCTCGACAAAGAACACTCTCGCAGGCATCCGACCGCTTACATCACACACTCTCGATCGCGACCTCCATACATGTGCTGGACAGTCTTCTGTAAATATGCTAACACCCACATCATGCATCTAAGCTATCAATTGCCTAAGTACTTAATTGCATTTCAATTTTAATCATGTTAAATAATTCAATTTACAATTTTATATAAGTATGAAAAGTGGTTCAATTATCTAATTTCAGTTACTTTTCCTATGAACCAGCGCCGAGTTTGAATTCTGGCAGTAAACAGTAAAAAAATGTGACTAGCGCTTTCTCTACCAACCTAAGAAAATTGTTGGAAAGAAAGGACACTTGTACTAACCTCAGCCACCTGACTGCCACTTCCTCCTAGGAACCAGCGTCAAGTTTAAATTCTGCTAGTAAAGAAAGGTCACTTGTGCTTCCGCCACCAACCTAAGAAAATTGTTGCACCAAAGCTCATCACCACTAACCTAAGCTTCCAGGACGCAACCTCTTCCTTTCTGGTGGAAGGACTCACCCTTCACTAGGCCCATGGATGGAGCCACGAATGTAAATTATTTAGGGACGGAGTACATGTATCACAGAACACATGCACTGACATGTTCCACACCATACAGACCAGCAAACCACTCTTACATAACTCATTTATAATGCTCTATACACACGCTTGCTAATTGTAAACAGTTAAAAATAAAGCATAGCACAGCCCACAGACATGCGAACTGCTCTTAAATAATGCAAAACACTTAAGTCCAAATAGCCAAACAACTCCCAATTTTCGGAAATAATTTCAGTGCAGACCTGCAAATTGCTCCTAAATAATACAGCATAATGATGTGTAGACATGCCAAGTACTCGTAAGCTGTTCAGATAGCGCATATGAAGGCCTAGAGACCCGATCCCGAAATAATGCAATCAACGCGTGCAAGCACAGTCCACTGAGTACGCAGGAGGAAGCAATAAGTGAAATATCCCTCAGATGTCAAACCGCTCACAGCCCCTACTCGGCTTCCTCAAGGATGAGGTGGTGGCACCTCCCATTCATAACTAACACCTGAGAAATTCCTATCCAAATGCGTGTTCACCTACACACACGTGCAGATGTGACGAGGCGAGAGCGCAACTGCTAGCTGCAACAGAACGCCAGCCAAAGTTGTATGTAGGCGCCGTTTATGACCAGGTGTTTATTTACACACAACGCTCACTCCAAGCACAGCCTCACTCTAACTGCAGTCGACGAAGATGCTTCAGAATTCCATTCCACAACAACAGAACCTGCTTTCCCCCCTTAGCGTGTCTAACAGACCATAAGTGATGATTGACTGATGCTTCACCATATGTGCCACAACCCCCGTGAAGTGAGGCAGCCAGAGCTCGCACCCACCAGCCGCTGCCACCAAACAGTGGTGAAAGTCGCATTCCAAGCAGCTCTCACACCAGTCTCAAATTCGAGGCATCTCCAGGTATTGCTTGACTCTGCTGTTGTATGCGAGACGTGTTGACACAAACACACCTGTTTAACCATATGTAACTACCCAGCATGGCTCTCGCCTCGCCGCAAAACGTCTGCGTGTCGAATCGCCTTCTAAAACGTTCTCAACATTATTCTTACGTCACATCTCTTCGCAAAAAATAAGAGCTAAGTCGAACTCTCGGGGACTGTATAGTGTCCCAGAAATAGTTAAAGCTTTCTTTCTTCATGCCTTAGCTTGTATGCACGGAAATTCCTCCCGTAAGAGTACCTGCTTACCAAAATGTTGTCTAATCCAGTCTTCCTCACGGACATAACATGATAACTTTCCTGCTCGCAACACACGGAAATGTTCTCACCGCTCCTATATCACATCACAATCAATGGAGCATTCTCATTAGCTCTTACGAATTTACCAGTCAAATTACTACTGCCGTCGCTATCGAAGCACCATCCACCTTTTCTTTCGGGTGCTCTCTCTCGTTATTTTGCAAAGACTGCTAATTTGCACGGACGGTTCCCCCAACCTATGCACCGCCAACTTCAGAATCGGCAGGTTCGAACGAGGAAAACATGTTTAGTGGTCCGAGCGGCCGACCGACCGTCGTGAGGTAGGCATGCACAGGCACCAACCTGTCCAGCAAAACAAATTTACCGCCAAAAGTGTGGCAGCGCGTTCTACGTCGACCACGTGGTGGATCGCGAACGGACGGGCGGTTGTGTGACGTCGGCATCAGCGGGTTCCAGCGTGTCCAGCGAAAACATGTTTACAGGGTTCAGTGGCCGGTGTGGTCAGAGCGGCCGCAGGACCAGTGGCGCACTACCACTGATCGGTGGCGACAGGGGTAGCCTCCTCTGCTGGCGACGATTTGAACTAAGTCAGTTGCAGTCAGGACCTAGTGGTGAGTGCATTGGGTGTTGCAGCAATCCCGAGGATTTGTACTAAATCTGTTGGAGAACAACTGATGACTGCACTGCTTGAAATAAATACTTCAGTCATTTTACCTTGCAAATTGAGATGATGTGAATTTCGTTAGTACAAGTGCAGTTTATTATTTGACGCGATTTTGATAGGTTAGCAGTGAAAAAAGATAAGTGATTGTCAAAGTTCGTAGGCAGTGGATTTTTTCGTACATGTGATCGATTATGGTGTTGGAATTTGAACTTTGTTATGGATGTATCGTAAATGGCATTCTTCCCGCCGAAATTGGACATCTTGAATAAATAATAAATGATGATAATAATAATAAATAAATGTCCAGTTTTCGAGACATTATCGTGTTGGAATTTGAATTTGGCGCAATTTTCTAGTGGAGGTAGGCCAATAATAATAATAATAATAAATAATAAAAGATAATGAATGATAATAAATGATAATGAATAATAATGAATACTAATAAAGACAAGTACGGTTTTTGCAGCCATTAACGTGTTGGAATTTAAATATGGCGCCAAATGGTCCTGAAGGGCTAGGTTAGTGGACATAGCACAATTGACCTATTTTCCCACCAAAATTAAAATTTCCCTCCATTTTTCAGGTAGTTAGGTTAGTGGATGTAGCACTATTGGCCTATTTTCCCACAAAAATTTGCCATCTTGGATGATGTCATGCATTCTTCCCAAGTTACACGCTGCCATCTTGAATGAACTTGACAACAATGCAGAGTGAGACAGTGCGAAGGTAGTCCTACTACAATCAGGTACTAGACTGAAATTAGTTATTTTTAGGTGCTATAAAAATAGCGTTTTCGATCATAAATTGGAGTTAGTCATGTATGTGCAACATTTATTGCCTGTGTTTAATGAGGAGCGAAATAGGTGTTTACCTGAAATCTGAGTCTAATAATGATACTTTAAATGTAAAATTTATTGTTTAGATCTCTCAAATGGTTTGAAGTCCTCAAAGCTGTAAAACACTGACTTCAGTACAGCTTTTTGAGATGATGGCAAAGTTTAGTAATAGACGTATTTGAATTGACAACACAATCAATAAAAAACAATGATGAAGGGTAAGAAAACGTAATGGCATAACTGGAATTGTGCGTGCCTGTCGTAGAAGTATATGTTACAGACTGTCGTTTAAGAACATAAATACGCAAACGACAATATCACTTTCTAACGATAGTAAGAGGCTTTTCCTATCCAAGTCTGCTGTTGGGAACAGTTGCGATGTTTATGCTGACGCTCCAGTCAAGCAGCAGTATAAATGTCCTCTAGCTCTATGAGGTTCATATCCGTGTGACGAGCTTGTAACTGGGGGCCATGTTTGGACGTCCCGTTATTGTTTCACACTGAGACCAACAACGCACACTGCATAGTCGCACACAGGCTCGTATCAGGTACACACGTCTCCGAGAATGTTTAGCTTCCGGACGGAACAAACTATTGCAATAATAGACGCCCAGAGCGTATTGTCCATGGTACAGTGTTTGCAGTGTATACCGTTAACTGCTTCGCTTTTGGAATTTACTCTTTGCCGGAAGCCTATTATGTAAACAACCGATTAATTAGCGGCATTTCAACGCAGTGTTTTCGGTTTGATAGTATGTCACCACAGGCAAGTAAATGCGTATAATGCTTCAAATACCTGCAGGGCTGCAAGCTATTCTATGCTTCAGAATTCACAACGATTGTTTTGTAGAGGTGAATTTCGTAAGTATGTTCTTAGGCTCCGTACACACAATGGATTCTGCGATAGTGGCACGTCACCTTCACAGTTGAACATGTAGGGAAGTGCTAATACCTCTGATTTCTTGTATGATTAAGACCATATTAAAAATATAAACGCATTTAAGGCTGCAAATCGGTCGCAACAGCAATCACTGATCACATGAGGGATGGAAACGCGATTTGATCAAAACCGATCTTACGGTTTTGACTTGATGCTAGTCAATCCTGTACAACCGCCTTTATTCCGACGTACCTACTGCAACTTACGTCCACATAAACCTGCTTTCTCTAAAAAACATTTTTGTACACGGGCTTCATTATTAAATTTAGTACTGTCTTCTTGATGTTTTGCAGCTTGTAGAGATTATAAATATGTCTGCCTTCATCTAAATCTACGCGATTACTGCCCAAATCACAACTATGGGCCTAGCAGAGGGTGCTTCAACCTACCTTCAGAATATTTGTCTGCCATCCCACACTCTAAAAGCACGTGGGAAAAATGAACCACTACATTCTTTTTATACGCGTTCTGATTTATCTTATTTTATTACGATGATCATTCCTCCGTATGTAGCGTGGCGACATCAAAATGTTCAAGTTCAAAGGAGAATGTTGGTGATCGAAATTCCGTGAAAAGATCTCACACTAAGGAAAAACACCTTCCTTTTAATTATTACCACTCCAACTCGCTTATCCTACCCGTGACATTTTCTCATTAATTTCGCGGTAAAAGAAAGTGATCTTCCCTTCTTTGGACTTTTTCGAAGACCTCCGTCAATCCTGCTAGTAAGAAACCCATACCGCACAGTAATACTGTGGCAGAAGACGAACAGGCCTAGTGTAGGAAGTTTTTGTTTAGTGGACTTGTTGTATCTATATTGTTAACTAATAAACCGGAGTCTTTGGTTTGCCTTTCCGATAATAGTATCTATGACATCGTTCCAATTTAAGTTGTTGCTAATTGTAATGCCTAGGTATTTAGTTGAATTTACAGCCTTTAAATTTGTGTGATATCATTTTAATGGGATAGTAATAATTAATGGTGTCACGTAAGGTGCTTGTTCGAAGTAGGACATTTTACCGGAGTAATTTCCTCCCATCCCCTCTTCGTTGGCGGTATCTACAGTACAAAAGACACCTTTCTTATAACATGTCACTTATAATACTTATAGCGGTGTTTTATGTATACGTGGTTTTTCGTACCATTATAATGTGACTTTCTTTATATGTAATGCTTTTTAGCAATTTAAGATATTTTGTAATAACCGTGTGATAATACGAATGTCAACTGCGCTCCTCAGTTGAGGCTCCACTGCACGTGAAGTAGTCTCTCAGATTCCCGATTGGCTTTTAATCCTGGAAGTTTGGTGACCAGGTAAATACGAACGTACTGTACCAGATGTGCATTGTTCTGCTGATAGGTGCCATCCTGCAGAGGAAAAACAATCTGCATGTAGAGGTATACATGGCCTCCAAGGACAGATGCCTCCACTGTGCCTTGCAGAATGTCGAGATCACCCAGGCAATGCCACGGAAACATTTCCCAGATCACAAAGTTACCACCTCCGGCCTGTGTTTTCTCGACGACAGTTGCGGGGTGTTTACTTCCAGATATTTTACGTGATACGTGTCAACTGCCATCTGTTCGATGGAGCACAATGTGATTAATCTAAAAAGGCCGCCTGTCGCCCCTCAGTTTACACCCAGTGCAACTTCCAGCCTTCATCGCCGGTGAACAGCAGTCATCCTCTTGCACGCATCAGGCACTTGGTGTGGAGAAAAATAAGCAGGAACCTTCACTGAACAGTCATTGAAGAGACACTGTTGGTAGTCCCTTGCCTCATCTGGGCGAACAGTTGCTCAATAGTTGCAAGTCCAATGACTCGTACACATCTGCGCAGCCCTCGATCACCCTGGCCCTTTGTGCAGCACATCTTCCTTGGCGCCGGTTTTGGATAGCGCCATGTTACTATGCACGTTATACTTTAACCACTGCGGCACGCCAACAGTTTACAGACCTAGTCGTTGAGAAATTCTTCCACGCTTGCCCTTTAGGACTTTAGATAAATCGCTCAGTTTCCGTATTACGACAAAGGCAGCGCTGTTTTCCACATCCCCCGACACTCTTTATACACTGAGGTGATGAAACTCATGGGACAGCGATACTTACATATATAGATGGCGGTAGTATCACATATACCATGTATAAAAGGGCATTGCATTGGTGGAGGTATCATTTGTAAGCCGGTGATTCATGCGGAGAGGTCTCGCATTTGATTATGGTCGCACAGCGGGAAATAACAGACTTCTAATGCGTGATGATAGTTGCAGCTACACACATGGCTCATTTAGTTACGGATATCGCTACGGAATTCAATATTCCGAGATCCACAGTACCTAAAGTGAGCCAAGAATACTAAATTTCAGTCATTACTTCTCACCAAGGAGAATGTAGTGGTCGACGGCCCTCACGTAACGACCGAAAGCAGCGGTGTTTGCATAGAGCTACCAGTGCCATCAGGCAAGCAACACTGCTTGACGTAATTACAGAAATCAGTACAGGGACGTACGACGAACGTAACCGTTAGTACACTGTGGCGTCGATGGGCGACCGCAGCAGACGACCGACGCAAGTGCCTTTGGCAACAGCTCGACATCTCCCCGGGGTTGCGATCATATCGGGTGGACCTTAGATGACTGGAAACCCTTGGTCTGTTAAGATGAGTTCTGATTTCGGTTGGTAAGTGCTGATGGTAGGGTCCAGCTGTGGTGCAGACCCCACGAAGCAATGGACCCAATTTGTCAACAAGGCACAGTGCTGGCTGGTGGTTGCTCATTAATGGTGTGGGCTGTGTTAATACTGAATAAACTTTGTTTTTCGGTCAGACTGAACAGATCGTTGACCTGGAAACGGTTATGTTCGGCGACTTGGTGAAAATTTGAAGTCGTTCATGGACTTTACGCTCCCATGACAATGGGCCTTGTCAAAGGGCCACAGTATGGCGACTGGTCTGAATAACACTCGAACAGTACAAAGGAATAATCTGGCAATCCAGTTCGCCCGACATGAAGCCAATTGAACATTTGTGGGACGTAATCGAGAGGTCAGTCCGTGCACAAAATCCTGCACTGACAACCCTTTGCAATTATAGAGGCAAGTGGGTCAACATTTCTGCAGGGGACTTTCAGCGAGATTTTGTGTCCATGCCACGTCTAGTTGCTGCATTGCGTCGGTCTAAACGAGCTCCGGCATAATATTTGAAGGCACCCCACGATCCCTGTCACATCACTGTATACTACGGGTTCTGACACGTGCCGTCAGTGAGTGGTTATTGCACACTGGCGTCGAAAATAGGCGGTGGTCACATTAATGTGACTGGACCGTATATATGTAAGTAAATGGAATCAGCGTAAGGCATTCCTGATTAAATATAACGCAGTTGCCATTATCGATTGCTGCATTTGCTGCGATTACTGTTTCTGGTATATTAGAGAACAGGTATAGTGCTCTCCATGTTAACGCTACTTTTAATATGCATTATCACTGTTAGCGTAACAGAGAAATTTGTTGCCATTAAAGAATACCTGCGATATTCTCGACGAATTATTATGCAAGCTCGGACTAAGGCTCAAAATGGTTCAAATGGCTCTGAGCACTATGGGACTCAACTGCTGAGGTCATTAGTCCCCTAGAACTTAGAACTAGTTAAACCTAACTAACCTAAGGACATCACACACATCCATGTCCGAGGCAGGATTAGAACCTGCGACCGTAGCGGTCTCGCAGTTCCAGACTGCAGCGCCAGAATCGGCCGGCGCGGACTAAGGAAATGAACACTTATGGATACCGCATATTCGTGTTTTTACTGTTTCTTACTCCATTAATTGTCATCTCAAATAATTCCTAAACAATGATCTTCTTCCGTATGCTATAAGCTGCTACATGTTTCAAATATACACTGATGGAAACAAACTCGCAACACCAAGAAACGCCAGCCAGAGTGGCCGAGCGGTTCTGGGCGTTACAGTCCGAAAACGCGCGACCGTTACGGTCGCAGGTTCGAATCCTGCCTCTGGCATGGGTGTCTGTGATGTCCTTAGGTTAGTTAGGTTTAAGTAGTTCTAAGTTCTAGGGGACTGATGACCTCTGAAGTTAAGTCGCATAGTGCTCAGAGCCATTTGAACACCAGAGTGATCAAATTTCGGGAATGCGTTTGTCTAGGTAACATCTTTCATTGGTTAACATTGCAAGATCACTGGTTAATGTAAGAGCGAGATAAACCATTTCAATGTGAAATGTTAGCACAGTCATAACCTGTGTAACCGCCAGAATGTTGACTGCGATCACACAAAAGTGCATGCACTCTGCTGTACAGCACCCGGATGTCAGTTTGTGAGTGGAGATCCGTACCTGTGGTACGTGGTTGGTAAATACAGGGGCGGTTAATGCCATTGTGGATGACGCTGGAGTTGTTGTCCGATGACGTCCCATATGTTTTGGATTCCATACATATCTCATGATCGGGCAGGCCAAGGTAAGATGTTTACACTCTGTAGAGCAAGTTGAATTATAAGATGCGGGATGTGGTCGAGAGTATTTCTCTTGGAAAACACCCCGCCGAATGCTGTTTAGTTTTGCACTCAGGGTTTATAGGATAACCACGAGATTGCTTGAGCTGCCACACGAAATCACAGGTACAGGTGCTGGTACAATGAGTGCAGCACGCAGACAGACTGGTTGCACGCCCTCTACTGGCCTCGTCCTGATCAACACATGGCCATCAACAGACTTCCACCCTAACATTCATTGATTTTTTGGTTGACACCACTGAAGACACAGATGGTGGTGGCCTGGGGTCAGTGGAATACACGCTACAGGGCGTCTGGCTCGGAGCTGGCCCTGAAGTAATGGATTTGTAACAGTTCGTTGAGTCACAGTGGTGCCAACTGTTGCTCAGATGGCTGCTGCACATGTTGTACGATGCGAAAGAGCCATACGCTGAACACGATGCTGTTATTTCCTGGTAGAGCCACGTAGCCGTCCAGAGTCCAATCTTCTTACGATCGTACATTCTCGTGACTACTGCTGCCAGTAATCAGGTACGCGCCTACATTCTTGTCAAGTCTTTCTGCAGTATCGTACAAGGAACATCGAAGTTCTTGTAGCCCTATTAATCGGTCGTTCAGAATTAGTAAGGTGTTGATAATGGCGTCTTTGTCGCCTTAGAGGCATTCTTGATTAACATAAATTTACCACGTCCAAACTCGAAGGTAACGAACACTGACGACCGTTACAACGTGTCTTTAAAGAAAACCTGTTATGCAACACATAGTGAGCTTCTAGCGCCACTCTTACATTACTAGCACGAAATCTAAAACGACGTCATCTTTCACATGTAGAAACACACTTACCAACTATAGCTTACGATAATGTAGTGCTTGTATTATTCCGAATTATGATACAAAGTTCCTTCGGACATGCATGCAGGCACCAGGCACTAGGGCAACTACAACCTTTATGAAATACATGAAATGTACGCGCAGTTGCGATTACGGACTTCTATCAGCTGTATAATGGAACTACTAAAGTAAAAATTCGTGCCGGACCAGTATTCGAACCCGAATTTCCCTCTTATTGCCAGCAGTCGCCATATCATTTTTTTAAAATTTGTATCTTATTTTGTTCTTTATTGTTCGTTTAATTTTTTCGGAACGGACGTCCTATGACACCCATTCAAGTTCATCATTGATCCATTTACCCATTGTTTTGTTACAGAGGGTGACTAACCCTCTGACCGAACATGCCGAGCTACCGTGCAGGCAGCCATTAGGCTATTCGAGCACGACTCACGGCCTGTCTCGGGCATGGATGTGTGTGATGTCCTTAGGTTAGTTTGGTTTAAGTAGTTTTAAGTCTAGGTTACTGATGACCTCAGATGTTAAGTCCCATAGTACTTGGAGGCATTTGATTCTTGAACTGTACAGACGTCCCGAAGAGGCGTGACTCATTGGTGCAAAAACCAAGACCATAATCACCCTGTTTCGAAAATGAGAGCGTTTAGTGATATAGTGTTTCTTTACTACTTACTCTGTTTGCAATATCTTTTGCAGACAGTACCCACATATTACTGAATCTAGCTGAAAAGTTAATTCACTCTATGTCAGTTAAGGAAATAGGTAATCATAAACACTGAGATGACTGAGAAAATAATTTTTGCCTAAAACTGATCTAAAAATACTCAGCATATAATCATGCACTGTTTGATATTGAGGGCACTTAGCGATTTGCAACAAGCTTTAAAAATTATTACGAAATTTTTCTTAAGAATTCAATGACATATCGGGAAATTCCTCCGCCCCTACGAGACAATAGACCTCTGATTAGGCAATCCTATGGTGATCTGCAAATGGCGGAGACAATTAGCTTGAAACCATTTAACTAACGATTAATTTCATCGGTTATCTGAATGTAATCTATTCACAGACCCGCTTACAATATGCATTTACCATGAGAAATGCCAGTTGTATTTTACAGCGTCTCTCTCTCTATCTCTCTCTCTCTCTCTCTCTCTCTCTCTCTCTCTCTCTGCCTCTTTTCGTGAGGAAGGTTGTATAGGATGGCAACGGGCCATGCTGGTCCCCTTGAGTTAGGGAATAGAAAAGTCTCTGCTCTCGAACTCAGTAACTCATTTGCACTCATATTCACATTCACATTTGCATTTACATTGCACTTGCCTGTTTTATACATAGGTGTACGATTCTTTAAAGAATCTACAGTTTTATAGTTTTTTATAATATTATTGGAAATTATCTGGTGCTGATTGCGTATGATTAAATAATAGGGAGTAGCCGAATGAGGTACCAGAGTCGTTAAAACCCTGACCACATATTCGAAAGGATAAAGTTTGCTTTTTCCAGATATCCTAGGCAAATTCAAAGTTGGTTTCATCAGAAAGGCCAGAGGCGAACACCTGTTCTATCTACCTAAAAACATTCATGTATCTTCTCCGTATAGGTGTATTTCAGCCATTTATTTTTAATGTATTATTGATGACAAAACCTGCATCATTCTGCAACTATTCCTAAAGAAATTAACCAAATGTGATTGCCAAACTTTTCTGGCCGGAGGCAACCAAAATCCACTTGGCTAAATTGAAACGTAGAACGGTGTGAGGTACGTGTGCAGTTCCTCAATATGACCGTTGCAACTAGCGCAGTCTTGAGAGAGAAGCGCCTCTTTCACACGGCATGAGAGCGCTCGGCCGGCAGAACACTTTGCCGGCGCTGGCCTGAACGGTTCGCCCAGAGGGCCAACAAGCGGCGTTAATTAAGGCCGCTGTTCGTCTGAGGGCGCCATTCACCGACGCGAGGCCGGCATCCACGGGATGCCTCTGCCCTACTCCTCCCCTCACCACCCATCAACACTTTCTACCAGCGGCCGCAGAGCCCATCCTCTCGGGGCCAGAACGGACGTCAAGACTGCCGTTTCTTTTGTTGACCTCTCTCCAGGGATACTGCTATTGAAGGTTCCTTCCCAGTGAATGCGAAATGGACATATTTTACGCTCTTGTTCCTTAACATTTTTATGAATTTTTAGTCTCCTGATTGCTTCGTTGTGGCCCGACACGATTAGCTGTAATATGACAGCCTATTCACATCAGAGCAGTACTTCCACCCTACGCCCTCAATTATGTCTACATTTACATACATGCTTTGCAAGCTCCCATCTGGAGTGTGGCAGACGACATTTTGTACCACTAGGAGTAATTTTCTTTCCTGTTACAATCGGAAATAGAGCCAGGAAAATCAAGTTATCTTCATGCATTCGTACGAGTGGTTCTTACGTGTAATGTACGTTAGTGACAACAGAAGCATTCTCCAGTCAGCTTGAAATGCCGGTTATCTAAATTTTTTCATTAATGTTTTACGGAAAGAAAGTCATTTCCCGTCCATGGAATCCCACTTGAGTTTACGAAGCTTCTTCGTAATACTCGCTTGTTGATAAACTTACCGATATCAAACATAGTAGGTCACCTCTGATTTGCTTCAACGTCCTTCGTAAATACGACCTGGCGGGAACCCTAACGTTAGAGCATGACTCAACGGGTCGCACTAGTGTTACTTACGTGGTTTCCTTTACCGATGAACCACACTATATTAAAGTTCCCTCTACTAGACCTTAGTCGACCATTCCGTTTTATTTCGCTGTGCAGCTTTACATCTAGTTATTTAATCGCTACTAATGCTGTATTCGAAAACTGGTTATTGTTTTTTCTACTCATTTGTGTAAACTTACATTGTTCTGCGTTTATAGATGGGTGCCACACATTACACCCACTAGAAAACTGTGGGATTGTTGTTTCTACTCACTGTGTTAATGTCCATTGCTCTACAGTTTTAGCAAGGTGCCACACATCACAGCAACTAGAAATTTTGTCTGACTCAGCTTGCATAATTCTACAGTCACGCCACGGCAACACCTTCCCGTACACCACAGCATCATCAGCAAACAGCCGCAGATTCCTGCTTACGCTGTGTGATAGATCACTTATCTAAATAGACAGTAAGAACAGTATTATCACGCTTCCCTGGGACGCCCCATCTTTATGATGAACAGTCGCCGTCGATGACGACATGCTTAGTGGGTTCTATTATTTAAGAAGTCTTCGAGTCAATCACATATTTCGGTACCTATTCCGCTTACTCGGAACTTCGTTAACATCTGCAGTTGGACACGCTTTTTGGAAACCTAGGAATAGGGAATATGCCTTTTGTCCTTCACTAATGGTTCGCGGGTTATCATGGAACAAAAGACCGCGCTGAGATACGCAAGAGCGTTACATTGTAAATTCATACTAATTTATGAACTGAAGTTCTGACTCAAATTTATTGTATTCGAACTGGGAATGTGTTCAAGAATTCTGAAGCAAACCCATCTTGATGATATTGGTCTGTAATTTAGCTCATCTGTTATTTTACCCCTCTTATATACGGAGGTCACACGCTCTTTCTTTCAGGCGCTTGTGCCTTTGAGCCGGGAGAGAGAGTCATGGCAAACACAAGCTAAGTAAGGGGCCAGTGTCGTGGAATACTCTCTGTAAAATCGAACAGGGATTCCATCCGGACGTGGCGACTTATTTGTATTCAACAGTTACAGTAGCATCTCTC
This sequence comes from Schistocerca piceifrons, assembly GCF_021461385.2. NCBI lineage: Eukaryota > Metazoa > Arthropoda > Insecta > Orthoptera > Acrididae > Schistocerca > Schistocerca piceifrons. Next base: position 285,768,219 of record NC_060144.1, on the reverse strand, counting down.
CGCCAGGAATGGCTATTATTGTGTCCACCATATGGGGTTCTGTATGGCGGCCGATGGACAGTATAGTTGTAAGATCCTATATGAATGATGTGTCGAACGCCAGATTTAAAACTTCATCTTTCCTGTTGCTGTCTTCTATTCTCTGCTTCCTCAGCAGTTTCCGAACCTTGCTATTAATCCACAGTGCGTCTTCCAAGCCGTTAATCCCCTAACTCAGCATATACTTCTTCACGGCGAGCTTAACAAATTATTTAAACTCTCCCATAATTCGTGTACGTCCATCATATTGGAACTATATGATGTCAATTCCGTGTCTATTACGGATGCTAATAACACATCTAATCTTTCTAGCAGATATATTTTTCTAGGCCTCTTGATGAATTTATTAACGTACATAACCATTGTCGTTATGATGAAATCATGATCACTATTCTCCGTCTCTGTATTGACACCGTCGATAGTGTCATGCCGGCAGGGTCTAAATTATTCCACTGTGTTTGGGCTGTTGAACCTGCTGTTCAAGTTTTTGTAAAACATCTTCAAAAGTACTTTACAAGACTGTCTTTCGTTACCACCTAATATGAATCCACAGACACTCCAGTCTGTACTCGGTATATTAAAATCATCTCCAAATAGTGTTGCATGATCTGTGCACTTTCGCGCTGCTGAACGTTTAATTTCTTAGGATGATTCTGAAACTGATACGGTGAAATTGGATGGCCTGTAAAAACATACTTTAATTTTTCCCCTTCACCTGTTAATCGCGTCCAGATCACTTTACAGTCAGACTCAATTTCGACCTCAATACACACAATATTTTTGTCGACTACAACGAACACTCCACTGTCTATGGCGTCTAAGTTGCCTTTTTGATGTACGTCCCATGCCTTGCTAAACCTTTTGGGTCATATTATTGTGCTATGGTCATACACTGAGTACACCGCCTAACATCAACGAAGCTCATGGTAGTTGTTCGTTCGTGGACATACTCACTTGGTGCGGCAAGGAGTTTCAGAACTGTGTCTATGTTGCGTGCACTCTATTACCACAAAAGAATCCTAGAGCTAACAAATCAATACACAGACGAATACTATGACAACGGGCTGTTGCAAAGTTGATAAGAGACTCCTAAGGGTATAACACGCTGCTGGCGTTCTTTTCGCCTCTGTCTGTCTTCATTCCAGATTAACTTGCAATCAATGCTCACACTAAAAGCTTACGTTTGTTACACAACCAAAAGGTTTATCATCTATGCTTAATGTGGTAGAATTGGTTTCCCTCTCTATGTCGAAGTTCTTGCTGGTTATTTTCTAAATTTTCATTTTATTATTTAGAGTTATAAATATCCTTATGTTTTTCATTTGCCCACTCTATTAGTGTGCTGTCGTAAAGCAGCGACAGCACACTGACCAGCGCAGTGCCATGAAATGAATGCAGATGGCAGTGATCCACGTGCCAGTGGAAAGAGCAGGCAGCGCCACACCAACTGGAAGACAGAGTTCAGAGCCTCCCGTCAACTCTGATTATCCAGGCGCCCATAGCTGGTCGGGCGCAGTTTGGTCTCGGACTTCGAGAGCATCGGTACTACGTATTAGGAAGACATAACTTAGCCTGCATTCTGCAAATAGTAATACAGGGTAAAGTACTTGTATGTAGGAGGCACAGGAAGCATAGGAATCAAGTTATGTTTCTTCCCTTAATAGAGATAAAATTGTCTGGTGATTAGAAAGTGTTTTGTACAGATAGGTTTGGATTCCTGTCAGCGGCTATCGGAACTTCTCTCCTTCCTTGTATGTGTTGGTACTGACTCCCAGAGCAGCCGACACAACATCTGGCGACAAGCATTCCAGAACCAACGCTGGATTTGCTCCTCGCCGCTCCGTTATAGTGTGTCACTAATACTTCTCTCTTTTTATTTCACACGCGCATTGGTACTAACTGTGTTCTTTCTTTCAGACTAGCCACAACGCTTTCGCTAATTGTGTATAATTACTTTGTTCCGGCCCTCCTCTCATTGAAATGGCTTCTAACCAGCCTCCTACATTACCTGTATCTACACCTCCACCTGTTGGTGGCTTTGATATAATGAAGCTTATGTACTTTCAGAAAGGTTGATGACGGCAGTCCTGCAGCTCATTACTGTATAAGCCGCTACTGAATCAACTCCGCCACAACTGCCAGCCACTCCCATGGCACCGTCTCCGTGCATTCCACGGTTCCGAGTTTTCAATGAACAACAAAAGGGATGGAACGATTGCCACGCTCAGTTCGTCGCTCATTGTGCTACACATTAAGTGCAAGGTACTGCAAAAGTTTCTTATTTCTTATCAGTGGCCGGCAAAGTAGTTTATCGCCTCGCTCAGAAGTTATTCCCGACTAGTAGGCCGGAGTTGCTAGTTTTCGGCGATTTCGTTTCTGCCCTCAATAAGTATTATGAGGGTCAGATACCGATTGTAAAAGGTCGTTAGAAGTTATTTCGATTGTGAAATAAGGTGGAACAAATGTACTGTCTATGGGTGAGTGAATTTCAGGGTTTGACACGACAGCGTTGTTTGCAATGTAGCAGTGGACAGTACTATTGTGACGTAATGATTCGTGATCTAATTAGGTACAATGAGGCAGACAGTACGTAGGATTCGTGAACCAATTCTCAAACACTGTGACCCAACATTGAAACAAAAATTACAAATTATTTAATATGAGGATTTGGTGTGATAGTGTCGTGGGAAACTTTGAGGTAGCTCCCGTCTACAGTGTAACGGAAAGTGACAAAGATATTGCCTTGCGACCTACCGCCATGCGCAAGCAGGCCACCCCACTGTGGCCAGAGTATACAGGAGTCAGTGCATGTGTCTGCTGATAAATTATATCCCTGCTGCTTTTTCAAGCAAAAAAGGCAACATTGTCCTACGCGGACAGTGACTTGCTTTGCTTGTGGAATGGCTTACAATAGGAAAAGAACTCTACCCACGCTCACTCTAGTAAATGCGGAGCACCTTCTCACTCAGTGAATGCAGTTTTGTCTCAGCCGGCTACCGGCACTAGTAATGATCATATTCAGGAAGTGCTTTCACCTTGCCCAAATGTACCTTGCCCAGGACGTACACCGGAGGAACGTATCAGTAACCTATCTACGGTTATTCAAGCGCTTTCAGCTGCAGTTTAGAAGTTTTGCCTGGACAACTGTGCCGGTTTTCAGTCTCAAAAATCAGCACTTCAGCTATGTTCTTAATAGTTAGGGTATTCATCCCCTTCTCTCAAATTTTCTGGCCATCCGGGATCTCCCTGCCCCGCAGAACGTGACGGAATTGCAGATAATCCTCAGGTAGTTGATATATTAAATTCAGTTATACTCATCTCAGACCAGGTCGAAGCTCCCTTCCATCGTTTGTGCTGGGAGAATGTGCCTTTTGTTTGGATCAGGATGCATTCCAGTAACTTTAAAATGCCTTGTTAAGCGACAGATAACTCATTTAGATCCGGCGAAGCCTGTGGTTTTCGCAGCGGACGCTTCTTCGTACGGAATCGTTGCTGCGCTCTCGCACAGATTTGGTACACAGGACAGGCTGATAGCTTTCGCTTCCAAGTTTTTGACCAAGTCTCAATGTCATTATTACCAAATCGAGGAGGAAGCGGTCGCTGTAATCAATGGCGAGACCAAGTTTCACCATTATCTGTTTGACGGAGGGCTTACCGAATGACGGACCATAATTCATTTCCTTCTTTGTGTCATCCGTCCAAACCTGTTCCGCCACGCATGGCTCAGAAGCTGCAACGTTGGGCTTTGTTATTGTCGCAATATCAGTAAGAAATATTCTACCGGTCCACATCGACGCATGCAAATGCTGACGCCCGTACTCGCCTTGCTGTTGGTCCTGACTCTGAATTCAATGCTACTGCAGCATCTTGTTGTCAGATCTATGTGCAGGACACTGAAATTCAACAGACTTTTCCAATGCATTATAGGAAAATAGCACAGGCCATAGAAGCAGACCCTGACTTGAACCTTTTGTTGTCCCACATCCATATTGCCTGGCCTAGTTCAGTAAAAAAACATTTGGAGTTCCACTGTGCGTCGATATTTTTCTCGTCGGCATAGCCTCCCCATCCAGCACGGTGTGATTTAATCGCAAAATGTCTCTGGACAAACGCGTGTGCTTATTCCCAGTGTTGCAACAAGGACATTATCGAACTGTGCACAAAAATAGCTTGCACGTTAGTACTGTACTTAGTCGGGCAATATTCAACAGGTGACTTCACAGTTTCGCGCTTGTGCTGAAAATGTTTCGGCCCCACCGCAAATAATTTCATCTTGGCCAAAGTCTCAACCGCCGTGGCATCGAGTTTATATTAACTTCGCTGGTCCCTTTTGGAACCCTTGTTGGCTTATTTTTGTGGACTCTTAGAAAATATCCATTTGCAGTGCCCATGAACTCGACTACTTTGCGTAGTACCATTCGGGCTTTTATCCCATGTTTTCGGCAATCCAAAAGATGTTCATTCTGACAATGGTCCTCAGTTTTTCTCTTGCACGTCAGCCACTGGAAGACGGCAGTGAAGAGTAGAAATACACCGGAAGAGTGTGTGACATGCGGCAGTGAAGGATACCGAATGTGGCTTCACAGAAGCAGGAAGCTGGTTCGACTACACTGTTCGACCAAAGATGCCTGATGGGTCAGAAACATATCTACAGTGACAGTATCATCAAACTGGTCTCCCGTTGGGAGAGATGCGTTCACCACCAGGATGAATATGTTGAAAAATAAATATGTTGTCATGAAGAATAAAGAGGTAGAATGTTAATAATTTATTTAAAAAGCTTTAAGATTTATCACACAAAGATTTCTGAAACATTGCTGTTCAGTACGCCCTCGAACAGGGTTGGCTAGATGTGAAAGTCTGCAATGTTTTCCACTGTACAACATTCCCCAATAAACTGCATTTTTTACAGTGCCGGGACGTAGCGGTAAAATAAAATATTTCTGAGTGAAACGGTGGGGCTGCCGCGTCGCCTGACCTGCTTCCCTCAGCTTTCTATGGGCTGTGGTGTAGCGGATGTGGTTTTCGACAGCGGTTGATTTTCAGTGAGTCGGCAGGACAGGATATTCCGGAGTGCTACTGAGAGCTGTTCTGGGGCCGGCACCTGCGCCAGAGATGGCGAAAGAGGGTTCGTTTGAGGGGGTTGGAGGGGATGGAGGGGGAGGTGCCCGCCTGTCCAGAGCCACGCTGCCACCCCTTGCTCCCCAGCTCCCTCCCTCCAGCTGCGCTGAATACTTCATGCGCTGCCGGCGGCTGCTCGCACTGGTGCCGTCTTCCCCAGAGACCTACTGCGCTACGCCAAGCCTGGCAGTAAACCAACACACGCAGGGGACACTTGCTGCCCCGTACCCCGCCACTCTCTCACGCAAATGCTCGAGTACACTTGTCTTCGCATTTAGGCACTCCGCTACGGGTGCTAGAAATACATTAGAATAGCTAGTCCCTCCCTATTTTTATTGATCGCTGTATTCGGATGAAGCTGTCAGTTTCAATAGCCGAGTGGCCAGATAAAAATAACAGCCACGACAAATAGCTAGGTTCTGTTCCGAAAACTAAAGAGAGCTTTCTTTTTGTGAAAGAACTGTGTACATTGGTGACAGCTGAGTATTTATGTGAGTAACAGCAGCTCAGTGCCCCACATGTGGAATGGTAATGTACCTGTTTCGTATTTCTGCAATACCGTAATCCAATGATACCATACACCAGTTCCTTTCAACTATGCCAGTTGGAAAAAGTCAACCGCAAACTCTTACTGATCATGTTACAGTTTCATTTAACGTCACACTTTTTGGAAACATTAAAGCTGCGTATTATGTAGCACATATAGTATCCCAGATGTGTGCAGAGAGACGGCTGCTACCAACCTCTAATTAACGTGCCATAAGCGTTGTACGTTAGGTTTTATTTTATTGTAGCATAGTTCAAGGAAAGTCTATTCAATGAAGGATCGCTTAATAGGAGTAAATGTTGAATACAGGTATCAGTAATGTCGTATGTGGACAGGAATCCAGCCTGCCACTGAAGGTTGGCGTTAGTAGTGAAAAGTATCGCCGTGCCCCACTGTGCCCTGTGTGCAAGTGTCACGTCCCAAACGTGATTGATGCTTGGGACTGGGCGACAGCGGTCGTGAAGAAAGGAGGTAGTTGGCTGGTCTAAGTGAATTCCCTTATTGCAAAATGTGAAGTTGGAAATAAGTAATGAAATGACAAACGCTATGAGTGCTTTTCAACTTTTGAAGTTATTCAGAAAACAGCACCAGTTGCTGATATACTTGCTCTAAAGGAAGAGACCAAGCCTCTACACAGAGATGGTGACCACCTACCACAGTTTCGTCTACTTAAAAGCAGTAGTAACTGAACTTGCACTCACGACACGACACTCTGAAATCCCCAGCTAAAGGACTAGGATTCCATTTGTTGCGCTGCAACCACTGCAGATAACTCTGCTTAGCCCCGCGTCGCTTCCACCCTCGGTTCCCTGTGTGCTGATAAAATTACCAACTTCCTAATCTGGCTGTAGTAGACCACTCAGAGCGTTCTACTACCGAGTTTTATTCAGTTTTCCCTTTCGCTCTCGCCAGTCCCTGACGTGTGTTGCCGAAAGGCCCTCAACGTCTCATTGACTCTCATAGTGCGCTACTCATTTGAGGCTGAGTGGAGGGACGGAGGCGAACGTCTTTAAATTGTGTCTTAGGGCTCCTACAGGCTCCTCATGACGTATAGATTCCTCTTCCAAATACTTGCTCCCTTTATCTCACTTACTCTCGCTCCTTGTCTGAAATTAAATCACTCTTGTTTTTACGGCTTGTAGTGTTATCACCATATACGACCGTCGCTGTGCTGCTGTCTCTGGTACGTATTTTTCCCCGAAGTGTTAAGGAAACTCTGACATTTTACATAACCGCTCTCCAAAGTCTGCCTGTCGTCACGCACAGGCGACCAGTATCTCTTGTCTCGAAATTTCCCCTTTGCTGTATTTCGAACCAACAAGACTAGGTCTTTCCCCAAGCATACTATTAGTACACGAGGAAAGAATTAAGACGGATCACCAGTCTCAATTCGTCGCTTCGCTAGCAACTTACATTCCCACTGTGTGGACGGGTGCTTAACTCCCCTTGGTCATACTCTCACCTACTGCCACGCAGTTACAAGAAACAGCAAGGCGCGACACGCAGAGAGCGACGAAATCGCTTCTGTACAATTAATTATGGCGGAAAATGGAGACTCTTGGAAGTAGTACGTGATCTGTGACACGACAGCTTCAATTTTGAAATGTATTCCACTTGTAACTGATCTTTGGTAAGACTTCTGCTTCATTTGATTTCACTTACTGTTATTGGTGTGTTGTAGAGTAATAATGTAACAGATAGATACCTACACACATTATTGAGAAAATTTTCTCAACTGCAACGCTTTTGAATTTCAGTATAATATTTGTTTCTAGGTACATGCCCATTTTGTGTGTGTGAAATCTTATGGGACTTAACTGCTAAGGTAATCAGTCCCTAAGCTTACATACTACCTAACCTAAATTATCCTAAGAACAAACACACACACCCATGCCCGAGGGAGGACTCGAACCTCCGCCGGGACCAGCCGCACAGTCCATGACTGCAGCGCCCAAGACCACTCGGCTAATCCCGCGCGGCTGCCCATTTTTTACCGCCGTCCGGAATGGCCGAGCGGTTATAGGCGCTACTGTCTGGAACCGCTTGACCGCTGCGGTCGCAGGTTCGAATCCTGCCTCGGGCATGGATATGTGTGATGTCCATAGGTTAGTTAGGTTTAAGTAGTACTAAGTTCTAGGGGACTAATGACCTCAGCAGTTAAGTCCCATTGTGCTCAGAGCCATTTGAACCAACCATTTTGTACTTTGCAACATGTTTTCTCATTAGGGTAAACGTTACTTTTCGGGAGTAATTTTTGTAATTTCAGAAAAGTACTGCAGCACACGAAACGTCAGTGCCAACTTTTAAAAATGGAGTATGAAATTACATTAAAATAATATACGTTATTAACTTCCTACATCTTTATTCTCCATGTCTACGTATTTGCAGCCCTCTGCCGCAAGAGGACTCAAAATTCTAGCGTGTAACTTGGCAGCGTGTAACGTGACAATGTCGGTACGTGAGGATCAGCGCATTGTAATCCAGTTTAGATTTCGAAGAGATCGTCCACGCATCAAGCACCCTCCCCTTCAGCATGATAGTACCAGACAACTATCGTACGGCACGTTGACGAAGAAATCCTAAAATAATACTGTTAAGGAAAGGCAGGAAGGAAAGACGACATTAGTACTACGTCAGGGATCGTGGATTCAGCTAGAATGGAAGATGAGATTTGAGCGAACATTCTACAATTATTCGTGGAATAGAGAAATACGACGGTGAGTCAAATGAAAACCTTAAATATTTTTTAAATATTATTTACTGTGCAGAAGTGGTAGAAAGCTGCATCACTTTTCAACATAATCGCCCCCACGCTCATTGCAAGTCCTCCAGCGCTTAAAAAGTGCATAAATTCCTTTAGAAAAAAATTCTTTTGGTAGTCCGCGCAACCACTCATGCACCGCGTTGCGTACCTCTTCATCATAACGGAACTTCTTCCTTCTCATTGCGTCTTTGGTCCAAACATATGCAAATCACTTGGGGCAAGGTCTGGTGAGCATGGTGGATGAGGAAGACACTCGAAATGCAGGTCTGTGATTGTTGCAACTGTTGTACGGACAGTGTGGGGCCTTGCATTGTCATGTTGAAAAAGGACACCTGCTGACAGCAATCCACGTCACTTTGATTTGATTGCGGGCTGCAGATGATTTTTAGGAGATCAGTGTATGATGCACTGGTGACATTGGTCCCTCTAGGCATGTAATGCTCCAAAATGACGCCTTTTTCGTCCCAAAAGAGAGTCAGCATAACCTTCCCTGCTGATGTTTCTGTCCGAAACTTCTTTGGTTTTTGTGTAGAGGAGTGGCGCCATTCCTTGCTCGCTCTCTTCGTTTCCGGTTGGTTGAAGTGAACCCAGGTTTCGTCCCCAGTAACGATTCTTGCAAGGAAGCCAACACCTTCTCGTTCAAAGCGCCGAAGAAGCTACACAAGCATCAACACGTCGTTCTCTCATTTCAGGAATCAGCTGCCTCGGCACCCATCTTGCAAACACTTTGTCAAACTGGAGCACATAATGCACAATGTGGTGTGCTGACTCATGACTAATCTGTAAACATGCTGCAATGTCATTCAGCGTCACTCGGCGGTTTTCCTTCACTATGGCTTCACCTGCAGCAATGTTCTGTGCAGTCACAACTCGTTGTGCCTGACCTGGACGAGGAGCATTTCCACTGAAGTCACGCCATTTGCGAACTTCCTACTCCATTCATAGACTTGCTGCTGTGACAAACATGCATCACCGTACTGAACCTTCATTCGGCGATGAATTTCAATAGGTTTCACACCTTCACTACGCAAAAACCGAATAACAGAACGTTGCTCCTCACTGGTGCAAGTCCTAAGTGGGGCGGCCATCTTTATACTGATAATGCGACGGTATGTGTGCATCTGCACTATGCTGCCACCTACAGGCCATTCTGCACGCTGTTTGTAGCACGCTTACCAGCTTACAGGAAATTTCAATTTGTTATTACAAATTTAAGGTTTTCATTTGACTCACACTGAGGGAGACACCTCGAAATTGAGCTGCACAGCCATTTGACGCAATCAGAAGGCAATGAACGAGGGCAAATACAGTCTTAGTTTACTTCGAGGCCAACTGACGCACTAGGCGGACTAAACACTCACTCGGCAGCAGACACACCAGTAGCAGCACTCCAGCAGAAAATTACACGGAATAAATCTTATCTCTTCCGCGCTTCAGTAGCCATTTTATTCATAACTCCCTCGAAACTCAAAACAAAAATGTTCAATTTCCGTTAAATCTGACGCTGGTGCCCAAGGCAGTGGGTGAATACGAGGAGACATATTATGGTAAGTGTAGGTCAATGTGAACATGGTTGCCGTTAGATAACTGTGCCACTAGAGGGATTTGAAGGACAGGGGTGAACTGTGAGTGACCTGTCACCCTAAAAATTTTTATGCAGCAGATTCTCGAAATTAATTTTACAAAAAGTATTGAGCAACTCTATGTAGATGTTTTTGAATAGCTGCACGTCAGTCACACATTATGACGGCACATACTTCCTGCTTTAGTCTTCGAGCAACGAGGATAGAAGTTTAGCTGTAAAACTCACACACTGCTTTAAGCGACATGAAGATCACCATGGGGCACAGTACGTAAACCTATCAGTAACTTGGTGCTTCGCAATCCGGAGCACTAATAGATCATAATGATAGTCATCCTCACATACACAGCTACACTGTATAATTCTCTGTTACAACTTACTACAATTGGAAATCATTCCTGTTCCGACACAGCTTCATTTGAGAAATACGGAAACCCTTACGTCGGTTCTTTGGTTCCCTCTTATTAAAGTAAACAGCCTGAAGAAACTCTCATTTTCAGCAGGCTATTTAAAGTGAGGTAACAACTGGTTTATTAATTTCATGGCACCTATTCGTACTGCCCCCAGATTTCTTGACAGATATTTGATCGCCAGGTTTCAAGGAAAGTGGCCGTTCCTCCATGTTATGACGCTGATCAAGTCTCCCATGACTGATGTTTAGTATTTTTCTTGCCCATTTTCATATTTGTCGTATTTTCTCAGCGTCAACTCTCTTTGGTAACAGATAATTTAATGCTCACAGATTGAATAGGAGTGAATTCGATTTAAGGTGTATATGAGGGAAGTTATGGTTACCTTGCACGCATTTTGAATGGAGGTATTGAACGCGTAACGTAGACAACATAAGTACGTCTCCCACTTGCTGTGGTTGTCATGGGGGAAGGCGATAAATACCACCCCAAATTTCTGTTAACTCGCTCTGCAAACGAGGGGTATGGACAGTAGAGATCTGTAGCAATGTGGAGAGCCCCATTTCAAAACATAAGTTTCTAAACTAATACAGCGGTCCTGCTTAGGCCAAACTTTCGAAGGATACTTTCAAACACTTTAAGATTATAAATGGTTCAAATGCCTCTGAGCACTATGGGACTTTACATATGAGGTCATCAGTCACCTAGAACTTAGAACTACTTAAACCTAACTAACCTAAGAACATCACACACATCCATGCCCTAGGTAGGATTCGAACCTGCGACCGTAGCGGTCACGCGGTTCCAGACTGAAGCGCCTAGAACCGCACGGCCACACCGGCCGGCTAAGATTATAAGTGCATTAACATTCGTCGTGGGGATCAGCCAGCAAAAAGGCCTACACTCGTCTATGACCAATGTGCGAGCAGGTTTTCGTCCTTTGACCTAGGAAATGGGCACACACAGTCAATTTACATTTGTCACAAGGGAGCCTACTCAACTTCAGAGGGCAACGATACCTGGCGGCTATTCAATGTCAGTTTACTAAGACAATACGCCTTACATTCCTGTACTAACTTTTGAATCTTTTTGTTCAAGCATTTCCAAATGAACTTCTGCCTAAACTTCATTCTGTTCTTAAAATTACCAATCAGTGTGCCATGAAAATTCTTAAATATACAAGGCACCTGAGGCAATGTTAAAGCAATTTTGTCGCCTGAACGTCCTCGAGCTTCGCAGCGTAAAATATTGCCCCTCTTCAGAAAAGGCTTAACTTTCTCCTCATTTCTCAAACAATCTTTGACAGGTGCCAGCTCCGGGTCTTGGTCTGGTTGTTGAGTAGTGGAAATAAAAAGGAGTTATAGCCCTCAAAACTGGACATACTACTTTACCTGGTTTAATTCCAATGACCTACACTTGCTCACCGTTACACGAATCTCCTTCGTTTCCATTGCCAAACATTCGACTAAGGCCACCGGCAACAGTGTTCTTAGTCCTTCAGGTATGTTTACCCTCACATCCAAAGGCGGACATGCCACCTACCTTGCTACACACCCTGTTCGCCGCTGCCGCTATAGCACCCTGCTGAAACTCGATGATTTGCCTCTAATTGAAACGTCCGTTGCATTGCGTACGTTTCAAATCTTTCCAAAGCAAATAAAACGACCCGGTGGCCAATTCGCACATTGAGTGCTTAACTTTCAATGACGACGGACTCTAAGAGGAGTATGTCACCGGTCTCCTCCCACATAGATATTCTTGCAGTAAACCTGAACTCCCGACGTCGGCATGTAAGTCTGGACAGTGAACTCCCTTTCAAAATCTGTCCGGGTTTAATGTATGCTGACTCACACAGCGCATGCTATGTGCTTCATGCTCTGCCTGTGTGAGTTCCACCTTGGATGGTTTGACCGCAGTGCCGTCATTCCACTTAAGTATTTTTCCAAAATGTTCTACGGCCCGAAACAGTTGCTAAATCAACTTTTGAAACCGCTGGTTTATTGGCATTTCTGAAAAGAAAACCACTCTTACGCTCTCATTCGATCAGCAAATTCCGTGTAACAGTTTGTACGAGTAATGGGACTTACTACGTCGCAAATCGTTCTAATGAATAAATTGATTTGCATTACGGTGTTGCTAAGCAACGTGAACAACAAGGTGATATCTGTCCTAAACAAAACCTCGATATTTTGACTAAATTTTCGGTTCTTTTTTAATCAAAAATTAGTATTGGTCTCGAAAAGTAATTTCAAACCTCGTGCATTAAGTCCAAGCACATTTGTAATTATTATACGCGATTTAATGGAAAACTCAATCATGCGCTAGCATGTAACATGTTTCAAATCGGGCCCGCAGGTTTCAATTTTCCCTGATGGGCTAAGAGACTTTGTGTAATAACGTGATGTGTCTATCTCACGTAAAGTCTAAATTAAACTGGATTTGTCTCTATTCGGCTCAAAATCACAAAATGAAATTCACTGCATAGGTCACCGAACTGTACAAGCGCACTTTTAGCACTCTAAGTGGTAACTCGTCTACGAGTAAATGCCACACATAAATTCACACTTTTTACATGCACACAAAAATCAAAACACCTTTACATTAAATAGATAAATTATGGTATGTAATTACTAATTTAACATTTCCTGTTCTAAATAAACTTCAAGAACTTGTATTTCATAATCAATAAAATTTTATCCCGTGAAAGAAACTCCTGAAACGGATTCAGATTACTGTCAACTCATATCTGGACGATGACGGTACGAATTGATACTTGCTTGGAATGAACTAAATACCTGTACTGAAAAACACTATCAGTTGAGTGATTTACGGATTTTTATGACAAATTTGGCACCCCTTGCAGCGCTACACTGACACAAGTCAGATCAATGAAACTAAAATTACAACACAGTTAGCAATTAGCGCCAAGTGATGTCGAGAAATCGATTGTCGTAGTTGCTGGATAACAAAACTAAAATTAAAGAGGCATGCGATCTTTTTTTAAACTTCAGCAATTGGTAGTTATAACACGTCAGATTCATGTGCCACTCCAAAGTCTAAGTACTATCATTCATGGTTTGTAACTGCGTTTCTGTGCATCCGGCTCTATTTTTGATGCAAAATATGCACCACAGACAGCTGAGTTCGCAGCCCCTAAAGGAATGCATTTTGGCTTTAGGACTCAACGGAATTTTACGAATTCGCTGTTTGCTTAAGCGAAACTGAAATTTTAACTAACTTCATCAATATTGTGAAAGTATGAAGATAAAATTATTAATATAAAAGCTAGTGAGGACATTACTGTAAAATATCGACAAACTGCTACAACTAGTTTTTGTGGCATTTTGTAATAAAATAGGAGTTATCATCGTTTGATTTTGAAGCTTCTTCAGCAGACAAAATTGATGAAAAGGGGTCTGTCTGTTACTCAAGCAAATATTGTTTAAAGTCTATAAATCGTGCTGCACGTTTGTGTCATCAACACTGGGTACTTTCATTCAGGTCTGCAAAATGTTATGAGTTATAATTTAGAGAACGAAAATTAGGCATAAAAGGTTCTGTAAGACCACCTGTATATTATTAGAGAAGCTTAAGTCCACAACCAATTGAAACAACTATGTTGTTACTTAATGAGTTTGCACATGACTTGACTTATTCGTTCTACTCATTTCGATAGAAATATCTTCAAGTGATCTTTCTTGTGGAGCAGCGTGTTTAAAATATGAGCATTTGCAATTTTGGAATACCTACTTTTCTTTCTGCCACTGTTCTTTGTTGTCCATGAAATGGTTTCGAGACTACTCCTCTCTCTGGGCGTTGTCACATCTGCTGTCTGTGATTACTGTAATCTAAGACGCTGTATTTAGCTGAGAAAATCGTTTGTCAGACTACTGTCTACAGCATCTTAGATGACAGCAGATCGGGGTGACCAACATAAAAATGCACAGCGAGATGCATTATTTGAATGCAACATCAATGGACAGCAACCAACAGTCGCAGAAAGAAAAGTAAGTGCAAAATAACAATTCGTTAACCGTAGTTTCACTTTACCGCTGTACAAGAAATTTCTGATTCATTTGGTCTGCAACAAACCCTGTGTGGTTGAAGATGTTTAGGCATGTATTTTATGGTATTCATTTGCAGTTGTAAAGGTGCTGGTGGAGATTTATACGATGTTTCATGAAAATTATTAAATACGCACGACGCCTGGTACAATCGCAGGTTTTCGTCCTTTGTCCTAGGAAATGTTCAGACACAGTCAATTTACATTTGTCACAAGGGAGCCTACTCAACTTCAGAGGGCAACGATACCTGGCGGCTATTCAATGTCAGTTTACTAAGACAATACGCCTTACATTCCTGTACTAACTTTTGAATCTTTTTGTTCAAGCATTTCCAAATGAACTTCTGCCTAAACTTCATTCTGTTCTTAAAATTACCAATCAGTGTGCCATGAAAATTCTTAAATATACAAGGCACCTGGGGCAATGTTAAAGCAATTTTGTCGCCTTAACTCCCTCGAGCTTCGCAGTATAAAAAATTGCCCGTCATTAGAAACGGCTAACCTTTCTCTCCATTTCTCGAACTATCATTGACAGGGACCTGATTGTGTCTGGGTGCTCGTCTCAGTACAATAGTGGGAGATTCGAGGATTCCAGTTTTGAGAACCTGACTGAGGAATATCCTTAAATAATGGAAGTAACGTTGGATATAGTGGCCGTTTTCAACTCCATAAACGATAACCAAGAGAATATCATGAAGGAATTAACACCAGTGTTTAAGGATATTGTAACACAGAGACCTTCCAGGAACGTTTAGAGCACGTGTCGAGGGCTCTATAGCGGTCGTGCCACTCCCTGTACAACAAGGAGGAGAATGAAATAAAATCAGTTCTGTGGTTGCAATCACAGATTTTGGTTGCTTCTACAAACGTGAGTTTAATAGTAGTAGGCTCAAGATGCACATCCATTTATTAGAAAGACGAAGAATTTAATTCACTTGCGTAAGCATTAAAAGTAATTTTCTCAAGCAATCTGTAACCACAGAGAGCTAGTCTCAACGCTGGACTATCCAATGATGTTCACGGAGATATTCCTGTCACCTATCAATTAATTCATAAATTCCTCAAAATGGCATAGAACTGCAAAACATCCAATGACCGTCGGTTCCTAAAATTCACAAGCCAAGAACACCGGTGTCCCTCAGCGCAACCAACGGCCACTGGATCTTCTGTAGTTCTATGCCATTTTGAGGAATTTATGGATTAATTGATAGATGGCACAGGAATATCTCCGTCAACACTGTTATATCATCCACGCCCCTGGGTTGAAACCCTAAGCGACCGTCGCCATTCCCGCCCCGTTCATGCTGGCAGCAGGGACCTTCTGCTCTCGGAGGAAACATACAGCACCCAAGCTCACAAATTTACAAAGCTACTGAGAGACGCCCTCTCGGCTTCCGCAGTTCGCTGCAGTGCTCGAAATGCTCGTCTCATTGCAGTACTGGTGAAATTTCGTGATCAGCAGTCGCGCGATGACATCCGTTATTTTGCGATTCATGTGTTCGTTTCCACCACCTTGGAAGCAACCACGCGCTGTTACGCTTAGTTTATATCAAATTATCCTCACGTTTTTATCTGAGTTGAATCGGTAGTGTCCCTGCCCGTACGCTGGTGTCATGTTTCTAGCCAATGCTCTTAAATTAATTTGTAATTTGAATCTTGGGGTTCGTTTTAATGATGCTGCATCAAAGCTCTCTCTTGTGACCGGAATAAGTATCATTATTAGTGTTCATATTTTATGTCTTTCCATGTACTTACGGCTTGGCCCAAAGGAAGCCTGTGGATCTCCTGTGCAGTCAGAAATTGTGGACGGACTAGTTACTATACATTTGTATAGAGACTGCCTCTAATTTCGACGTGTTTATGAGAATATATGTGGTGTTTCCTTGGCTGCCTGTTAGTAACCTGTATTCTCTCCCTGTTGTTTTCATAACCAATTAATTTCAATCAACAATTGGTATCCTGCACTACGTGAAGAAGAATCCGACACCATCATGGTCCGGAGAGCATCAAATCATCAGGTGGTGTCTTTCTAATCTGATCATTGGGACGGACAGAACTCATCTATTTCATTCGTCTGGATTCTTCCGAAGCCAAAAGAAATGAGCATGTTCGGGAGTGAAGAGAAAATCTTGAATCAATGAAAGGAGAGACTAGGGAAAAAAATCACGAGACCGTACAACGTAATGACTGCAAAACACATCAATTCTTTCCCTATAATGTTCCATACCAATGCAGTCACAATTAAAACCAGCAACCAGTTCAAGCTTGTTAACTGAAATATCTAGTCGCAATTTTAGAAAGTTACGCTGATTGCCTTCCGCTGCGATCTGAGATGACAAGACAGATGGCACCTGCCATACCGAATCGGATGATAACACTCTCAATATGCATTCCATGTATTCTCAGGGGACAAAAGATATAATTCGACGCCGAAAGAAAAACATGTGGAGTTAGTTCTCACAGAAAATCTGAAGCCGAATGTTAAGAAATAAAAACAAGATTTAGAAGAAAATTGTTAGATTTTATTGGACTGCGAAAAAGAAAAAAAAACTACATCATAGACATATATTATATGTGAAGGCAGGAGATTTCAGATCATGTTCCTGGCAAAATATCAGTCTAAATGCAAACAAGACAAGATTTTAAATTTGATTTTCAGTCTCTATAAGACATGACATGTGATGAAATGAAATTGAATGGCAGGAGAGTATGGAGCAGAGATAGCCGTGTGCTTAAGGGCCAGTGCGAAACGTAGCAGACAGAACCAAAGGCTTACGTTCCCGTCCGAGTGATTGCGAACACGGGCATTTTTATACAATGGAAGACTGGTTGGTTTGGGGAAGGGGACCGAATAGTGAGGTCATCGCTCCCATCGAATTAGGGAAGGATGGGGAAGGAAGTCGGCCGTGCCCGTTCAAAGCAACTATTTTGGCAATTGCGTGAAACGATTCAGGGAAATCACGGAAAACCTAAATCAGTATTCCCGGACGTGTGTTTGAAACGTCGTCCTCCCGAATAGGAGTCCAGTGTGATAGCCACTGCGCCACCTCGCTCGGTACGCTGGAAGATGGCGGCTAGCATGTCGACCACGATGAGACTGAGCATGATGACTGATAAAAGTGGCTGAACAAGAACGCTGCGTTCTGCCTAACAAAGAAAAGAGCTGTTAAGTTCTATGAACGGTGTATGTGTAGTGGTAGCAGCATAATAGACTGTCATTTTTGCGAACAAAGGAAGTTTTTCTCTCTGTAATTGGCATCGTGCCAGTTATGAGGATGGTAATGAAGGAGTGTTACCAAACTGCAGCCTCTTTTTCCAACACGACGCAGCCTCTCCTCCACGTTACATTTGCTGCTATCCGACGGACTTCAGTGCGGAGTTGCAGCTACGTGCAGAGCATGCGCACTATTCGAAGTGACCTTCCCCGGTAACAGACATCATAAACAGCAGTTACACTCATACGTCACATAATGTGCATCTCGTTTAAAGTGTTGTGTGACAAAGAAAAACACCATTTTATCTCTGTCTTACGGCAGTGAATTGTTTAAACACACTCATCAACACCAGTGTTACTTTATCTTAGAATAGTTATTAACTGTAAACCCAATATTTTTCTTTCTGTTTGAGAAAACGTGCATGAAAATTAACCTTAACCTACTTCTTGATGTTACTCTAGGTAGTAAAACATTAACTCTCATAACATTATGTTTATCGTTATGCCAACCCGTTTATGCCTGACGTAGTTATTTTAATTTCTTGCTTATGCGCCTTTAGACGTGGCAGTATAAACTTTTTCTATCGTCCTTGAGTAAGAAGCTGTAATTGTAAATGTCTCGTATAACTTGTTTTCTTCCTTATCTTTTGTGTAAACTTTTAGTACACAGATTATACTTTCATTTCGAGAAAAGAAAGCTCTGTGTTATCTCAAATCTTAACCCTCATCACTATTTTACGCGAACAACTCATTGTGCACAATTTATAACCAAGTACATTTCAGTTCGAGGAATATATTATATGGTTATCTCAGTTTCTCTGATACTTACTGCAGTCACATTAATATGACCACCACCTACGTTCCACGTCAACGTGCAATACTGCAACAACCACACTCAAGTGGCAGGTGGCAGCAATAGCAGCGGTGGTACGTAGGGCTCCTGGGAACTAGATTACGTTTTAGCCTGCAATAACAATGGACGAGAAAAAAATGCGGTCATGCTGCGGTCTGAGCGTTTTCGGTTCATTCGGCATCCTGGTATTTCCGGAATAAAAGTTTTTAATGTGTACTGCAATTGAAAATCCCGCGCGTTGTGAAGTGCGTTCAGTAAGAAGAATTTTGTTACCAGACACCATAAACCTACTGAAATTTACCTGCAACTGTGGGGAGTGTGCGAAACAACGTGATCACTGAAAATGGAGAGCATCGGTGATTCATTAGGTTTAAGCGTGACAGAACTAATGTTAATGATGAAGAGCGAGGTGGACGAACAAGCATTCAGACTGATGAAGTGGTCGCAAAACTCGATCAGAATATTCAGGAAAACCACAGATTCACACTGACGCGGCTCTCGTTCTGCTTTCCACAAATTTCAAAAAGTTTTTTGCATCACATCGTGGCACAGTAGCAAGGTGATCACTAATTTTGTGCAAGGTGGGATTGACAGAAAACCACAAGAAACAGAATATGGCTACTTCACAGACGTTTCTAGATTCTTATGAAGAAGATGGTGACTCGTTACTTGATCGAATCGTCAAACATGTGAAATGCAATCTCAAATTGTAGTCTATGGAGTGGGGCATACAAATTACCCCCCAAAAGTTCAACAATTTCTCAAGTACCTCCACAACGTAGAATGGCAACAGTCAACTAACCATCATCATGATAAAAAAATATGAGGTTTAGATATACTAAAACTCTGTACTCCTGCTACTAAAATACAGGGGTCACCCACATCGCTAAAGGATTCTATTCCTTCCATCTACTATTTATTGTTCGTAAGCATAGCCCCTGTCGTAATATTTACGTTGCCAACAGCTTGAGACGATACTTGGGTCAAATATGTAAAATGCGGGACCTAATTGTTGTCTGTGGAGTGGGGGCACGCAAATTACCACCAAAAATCAAGAACCCGCTTGGAAACGTTGTCTGCAAGAAAAATTGTGGCGACTGTTTCTTAGGACAGGAAAGGTTTGCTTCCTGTCGAGATTCTTGAGCCTAGCACGAAAATAAAGGCTGCTGACGCACTGTCAAGCTTTGGTATAATTAAGGAGCCATTCAGAATAAGGGTAGTGGAGAACTGAGGTCATAAATTTCGTTCGTGCAACTCTCGACCGCGCACGACGAGTCACACTATAGAAGTACTCGATGCCTTCAGGCGGGAGGTGTGGCCTCATACGCCACACAGTCCGGGACTTGCATCGAGTGACTATTATCTATTTCCAACGATGAAGACCTGGCTCATAACGCAGTACTTTGACGATGACGAGGCACTGCGGGATGATGTGACTAATGCCTGATGGCTCAGGCGGCAGAATTTCGTGGTGATGTTCTTTCAAAGCTAGTTCGCCGCTATGACAGGTGACGCCTGCATACAAGAATGGTCGGTTTGTTGCAGGATTCTCGAACATATTCTCACTTCGAATAAAATGAATTTCCTTGAGACAGAAAAGTTGCTGTCCATGCATCAGCACGGCTTTAGAAAGCATCGCTTCTGCGAAACGCAACTCGCCCTTTTTTCACATGATATCTTGCGAGCCATGCATGAAGGGTATCAGACGGATGCCATATTCCTTGACTTCCGGAAAGCGTTTGACTCGGTGCCCCACTGCAGACTCCTAACTAAGGTACGAGCATATGGGGTTGGTTCCAAACTATGTGAGTGGCTCGATGACTTCTTATGTAATAGAACCCAGTACGTTGTCCTCGATGGTGAGTGTTCATCGGAGGTGAGGGTATCATCTGGAGTGCCCCAGGGAAGTGTGGTAGGTCCGCTGCTGTTAATGATCTTTTGGATACTGTGGATGGCAATGTGCGGCTGTTTTCTGATGATGAAGTGGTGTACGGGAGGTTTCCGTCGTTGAGTGACTGTAGGAGGATACAGGATGACTTGGACAGGATTTGTGATTGGTGTAAAGAATGGCAGCTAACTCTAAATATAGATAAATGTAAATTAATGGAGATGAACAGGAAAAAGAATCCTGTAATATCTGAATACTCCATTAGTAGTGCAGCGCTTGACAAAGTCACGTCGATTAAATATTTGGGCGTAACACTGTAGAGCGATGTGAAGTGGGACAAGCATGTAATGGCAGTTGTGGAGAAGCAATAATTTAAGACCTTCATGGCAGAATTAATTCATTTTTCTCTAATAGAATGTAATTCAATCACGTAAAATATTTGATGCGTTGGGAACAGCTGCCTTTGAATGTATTCTGTCACTAAACCTCTATGTCAGTTACTAGTCGTCTGATTCTAAGACATATTGCTTAAAACATATACGCAGTAGCTATGTTAAACACTGCTGAAATTTCCTTCGAAACATGTGCACCGATTTTGGACTTCTATGTAAAAAACTTGACGTATGAGAGGCGTTCACATATTAATTTCTATATTTTGGTGAGAACTTGTTTGTTACTCTGCAGTAATGTTATCCTCTTCAAAATGTTCCCCATTACATACTATACATTTATGCCAGTGCTTTTTCTATTTATCGAAACACTTTTGGAATTGTTTCTTTGAGATAGTCTAAAGCTCTCTTGACTATACATTTTAAATCTCATCCATGCTTGTAAAACTGGTTTGCTTTAAGGCCAGCTTTGAAATTTGTATACCATTTGTACACCCTTGTTTTACTCACAGCACGCTCACCACATTTCTAAAAACTTGAAACACTTTACTCCATTCTTATAACAGAATTTAACAAAGATTCTCTATCAATTCGTATACATGATACATAATCGTTGATACTACCGAAACACATGTAACCATTTTCAGAGCTGACAATAGACTAAATACCTAATATACGTAACATTGCACAGATACTTTTCAGACATGTTTTCGAAGACAGTGAGAAAAAAGTAGTGTGAATCGGATGAATAGAACACGCGAAAATATAAATATCTCTTTACTTTTTGAACACTCTTCGTTTTGCAAGAATTGTTACGTTCAAAGTAGCCCTTCGAAGAAAATTTCTACCTTTTAATAGAAACACAAAGTAATAAATGCCTTAAATTCTACAGATTGATTGCACTTGATGGGGTAGCAGTACAGGAACATACTTTCACATGAATAGGCATTCGGTCCTATGTTTGTAATAGAATCCTGACTCCCGTTCCTGTGTTAACATTATTTACTCCAAACGTTATGTTTCAGAAGAAGCTATCGTCTTTATTATCCATGATGGGTTTAACGCATTTATCTAAAAATAAACGCTGCCGGGCCGTATGCGTCACGGCATTACAGCAAATTGAAAGTGCGCGCCGCGGCAGGGCCGGTACTTCGTTGTGAAATAGCCAGTAGGAGCGCCTTCTGACGTAGCTGGGTAGGCAGAGTGAGGACCCTATCTTCAGTTTACCGTAAGACTATAGTCCTTGCGTGATCTCGCCATACACAAGTTGGCATCTATCATTGGGGATCATGACCACCTCCTACATGCAGTTATTTTTTTTCCTCGACACGGCGGCATCTGCTAACACGACAATGTAGAGCGTCACACTGCTCTGTGTACGCGTGTGGTTCTAAGAGCACCTGGACGAGTTCACCGTACTACCGTGGTCACCAAACTTTACTGATTTAAGTCCCGACGAGCAGCTATGAGATCACCTCGATCACGCTGTTCTTATGATGAATCCCTAGCGACTCCACAGCCGTGGCAAGATGCGCTAGGTTTCTCCGCATGACGAATACTTAGCGGAGAAACCTAGCACCGCTTGCCACGGCACCTGAGTCGACACGACCTCACATCCCTGTCATTACCTTCCGAACCTCATTGTGTCTCT